>NC_050084.1:22169752-22362728 GCF_009764565.3 Dermochelys coriacea
AGGATCTGGAGGCTGAATGCCCTCAATTTCCAGTGACTTAAATAGGAATTGAGGGTGCTTAGCACCTAACAGGATTGGAATTGTAGTTGGTAACTAATGAACATGAGTCATCCGGTCTGTTTTGAGTCCCTGTTCGAGGTTTATTTATATCCCAATGGTTTCACTAACGTGAATGAAAATATTTTAATTCTTAACAATTTACTGTAACATTTGGCTCCTTCCCCTTTTCCTGTGCTTTTGGGTGGTGACCACTGTTTATATATGCAGATATCACAAAGAATTTTTTACATAATGATGCACTCTGGAAACTAACACGTGCTGTGAAAAGCATGGGTCTGATCCTGCTCCCCCTGAAGTCAAGGAAATTTTGCCATTGACCTCAGTGGGTGCTGGACTGGGTCCTGTATTTTCAGGCTGTTGTTTGTTTGATTAGTGCTGCCTTAGTAGGGCATGTGATGTGTCTGTATTTGAGTGAATTTCAAGCCATCTGGTAACAGGTGAAGGTCCTCTCACAGTGAATACAGGGGTCTGCAAAATCACAGTGACCGCCTGAGGCCAAGGAAAGTCTGCAATTGTTGTGAAAAAGCTTTGTCATAGAGTTCAGCAAGTGCATGTTTTAAATGAGCCTGAGGTTCTGATAAAGTAGGGATCAATATAAAACATTCTAACAGTGACCGGTTTATATTGGATGGATTCTGTATTCAAGTAAAGGATTTTCCAGTGAGGATTTCACAGGTTTAATGAAAATAGGAATTGCGTCTATTTCTTCTAAATCTTGGTAGCAATAAAGACCATTTATAATCTTCAACCTGCTTGTTATCCATTTTTAGTGATAGTTTAGCCTTGCAAACTAGACTAAATTATTTTTCTCAAGGTCTCTCAGCAGCGGAAGATGCCATTTGCTCATCAGTATTTCAGCTGGGTTTGCCACGGCTGCAGGGATTTATTGCCAGGCACAGAATGAAAAGCAATATTTAGTGGTAAAAGGAGTAGAGAGTTAAAAGATGCACTCACTAGAATCAATGTGTATCAGCCACAAAGGATGTGATGTGCCTGGTCACTGGGAGCCCAGGATGAGAGGGAACTACAGGTAGTTTTTATATAGGAAATAAACAGTTTCCCTTGTTTCCTGATCAACCTGTATTAAGGATGCTTGTCACAAGCTTTGCTCTTCCTCTGCGTGACTGCTGTCAGTTGTATCTGCCTATGGAGTGTCCCTTCCCCCACCACACCTGGACTGATGCAGGAATGAGATTGTGCCCCACAGTAAAGTTGCCTGCTGATCTGAGCATTTTAGCATCTCATTGGAGCCAGAGCGAGAGCAATGTCAGATAAAAACAAACCTTCAGTGAAGGAGAGTCTGCTAGAATTCAGGTAGCTTATTTTGACTGGTAGCTTATTTTGTCTGCTGTGGAACTGGAAACGGCCATCTGTATGTTCTCTCCAGTGCAGATGGTTGAAAAAACACTGCAAAATATGCTGTGAGGTACTTTAACAGCGACAGCTAAAGCAAACACATGAAACACATTTGGGACATTTAGTCCTTAACCTTTGACTTTTCAGATAGTCTCTGGACAGTTCCAGGGGACACAGGTAATCAAAGGAATTGGATGAAACTGTTATAGCATAGATACATACCTGGCTAGGAAGTCCAACAAGGAGTAATGAATGGTTCAGTGATCGGTGGAGTCCCTGAAGGTCTGCATGCAGTACTAGATATTTTCAGTACTTGAGGATAGAATTAAGAATACACCAATCAGATTCACAAATAATGCAAAACAAGGAGGACTCACAAATATGTTGGAGGATAGTATCAAAATACTTGACAGCAGGATCACAGAGGGGAGGATATGGCTGTTCTAGTGAATGTTGCCACAAAGCCAGCAAATGCCCTATTGCTGTGTGGTATTAATAGGCATATCACAGACAGAGCAAACTAGACAGCTGTTCTGCTCAGTCCTGGCTAGGCTTCACTTGGAGCCCAAATTTGGTTTTGGGCCCCACATTCTTTTTAACAAGACATAAATAAAGTGGCAAAAGTTCAGAATCCGAGGGGTAGCCATGTTAGTCTGTATCCACAAAAACAACGAGGAGTCCGGTGGCACCTTAAAGACTAACAGATTTATTTGGGCATAAGGTTTTGTGAGTAAAAAAACTGCTTCTTCAGATGCAAAAGTTCAGAGGAGAGCAATAAAATGTTTGTGAAAGAAGACGTGAGGAAAGGGCAAGGGAAGGGGACCTCAGGCTGGAGGAGATGATGGAGGTCTCTCTGCAATATAGAAAGGGGACAAGGATTAGTTGTTCTAGGACAGAACTGGAGCTAATGGGCTTAAGCTACGGGGGGGAAACTTCGGTTGAATATTGAGAAAATCTTTAACTCTTAACAGTTCAGGGAATGGAACAAGTTTCTGAAGAGGCTCTGGAGACACCATCATTGGAGAGATTCAGGGTGGAAAATGCACCCCCATCTATGAGGGATGGCTTTGTAAGAATGAACCAATCCCATCCCGGGGGATGTCTAGGTAACGTACTCTATGAAGGTTCTTTCCAAATTAAGGGAATCTGATATTTGTATATACTCCTTTCTGAATGTATGTGTGTCCTCTGGGATCTCTTTGCCCTAATCCAGGGCTCCATGTCAACACTCCTCTGTGAGAGTTGGACCAGGCTCCTGCTGGAGCCACTCATTGCTGCTCTAAGTGCTTGCCAGAGCAGGTGACTCTACCCTTGGTGGTCTAGGTTGGTTCTATTAAGTCGCACTGTTTGACCCTTGGAGCCGTTTCAGATTTCAGCCTCCTCTCATGTGGGTTGAAACTTCCAGGGTTTGTTCTGCTAAGTGTTAAGTTACATATTTGTACTGGTTACTCTGAGTTTCCAACTGCAGGGGTTGGACCTATCACTGCATTTGGGACTCTTGGGAAGACGGTGTGGGTCCCTCAGGTATTGAGACCAGCAGTTCCAGTGAGATGAAATGTCGTCGGAGAAGGATATTGTGTTTCCAGTTCCTGTAGCTGTGAGCCCCTTTGTGTGTCTGAGAGGGAGTTTGCTTGCATGTTACCCAGCCAAGTCGAAACACTAATAGAGGGCAGGCACCAGTTTAGCCATTATTTAGTTGCCTGGTAGGGTAAGCCCAGTGGGTGCAATGGAGGGAGTGAGGGTACTATCGAGCACTGCAACCAAAGCAGCACTGCTCAGGAAGCTGTAATGTCAGTAGTATTAGTTTCCTTTATAATCCTTTTTTATTATTTTTTTTTAAACATGCTTTAAGAGTGCAAATTGACTTAAGGAACTATGTGTTTAGATTAGATTTTTTTTCTTGCATTTGTAAATATCTGACTTTAAATATTTCAAAGATAAAGACAAGAAGAAGGCACAATTTAAAGCTGCTATTCCATCCTTCATAGACTTTAAGGCCAGAAGGGACTATCATGATCATCTAGTCTGACCTCATGCACATTACAAGCCACAGAACCTCATCCACCCATTCCTATAGTAGGCCCAACAACTCTGGCTGAATTTCTGAAGTCCTCAAACCTTGATTTAGACTTCAAGTTACAGAGAATCCACCAACAGCCAGGCTATTGACCCCAACAAATTGTCAGTCTCTTGAAAGTTTTGTTACAGTCTTAGACCATGTCAACACTACCACTTCTGTCAGTATAACTGATGTCGCTCGGCGGTGTGAATAAAACACCCCCTGAGTGACATAAGTTATGCTGTCAGAAGCACTTGTGTGGAAAGCACTATGATGGCAGGAGAGTGTCTCCTGTTGAGACAGCTGCTGCTGTTCGTGGAGGTGGTTTTATTATGTCGACGGGAGAACTGTCTCCCTCTGACATAGAGCCGGTACATGAATGATCGTACAGTGGTGCAGTTGCATGGGTACAGCCGTGCCGTTGTAAGTTCGTTAGTGTAGACATGGCCTTAGGTGAAAAACCTGTTTTTGTCATTGAGCACTGGTTAAAGCCGCGCACAATACAGTGTAGGTTTTATACAAATTTATCTTATGCAGTTCTACCAATGTAACTCAGTCCAGGCTTCAAGCATCTCCTGCTGTTCCAGTCCAGTCCCTTCTGGACTAGATTCTAATCTAGGAGTTTATACTGACTCATCACCTTGGTAGATATCTAAGACTGTATCTACAAACCTTTCCTGACGCAAGTTGTATTGGCATAAAGCTGCCGCAGTTAGTGCAAGGAGCCCTTGACTTTACGATGTTCGATTTTCAATGAACGGCACTTACGACGTTTCTCAATTGATACCCTGATTCAACTTATGAGAATTGGTTTTGACGTTATGGTGCTCCATCCCGCAATGGAATAGATTGCTGTTCCGAGTTACGACATTTCAACTTACGACGCAATTTTCAGGAACCAATTGTGTTGTAAGTCCGAGGACTGCCTGTATATCGCTTGGCTCCTTGCATCAGCAATGGGCGTGCTCACTAGGAGTGCTTGTGTCATTGCACGGTGCGGTGCAGTATGGGTAGGTATCCCAGTGGGCAACCTGCCACTGCGTGGTACTGCAGAAATGAGTCACGCAGGGTGACTGGGAGCAAGGGCTCAACTTCGCAGCATGCAGCTATCTCCTTTCCATAATGTCATCTATGTCCAATGTTCCCTCTAATTTTTGACAGGCTGTTTGCACAAAAAATTTCTTCTGTGCAAATTTTTGTGCACACGGTGTTTCGCCGTGTGCGCGGGGTTTAGGATCTGTGTGCATGCGCACACGTGCACAGCTGAGAGGGAACAGTGTCTGTCAAGGTTCCTTCCCCACTCTGAACTCTAGGGTACAGATGTGGGGACCCGCATGAAAGACCCCCTGAGCTTATTCTTACCAGCTTAGGTTAAAAACTTCTCCAAGGTTCAAACTTTGCCTTGTCCTTGAACAGTATGCTGCCACCAAGCGTTTTAAACAAAGAACAGGGAAAGAGACCACTTGGAGACATCTTTTCCCCAAAATATCCCTGCAAGCTCTACACACCTTCTTTCCTGGGAAGGCTTGAGAATATTATCCTAACCAATTTGTTACAAAATCATCAAAGACCCAAACCCCTGGATCTTGGAACAATGGAAAAATCAGTCAGGTTCTTAAAAGAAGGATTTTATTAAAAAAAAAATAGAGGTAAAAATCATCTCTGTAAAATCAGGATGGAAAATACTTTACAGGGTATTCAGATTCTAAACACAGAGGATCCCCCTCTGGGCAAAACCTTAAAGTTACAGAAAACAGGAATAAACCTCTCTCTTAACGCAGGGAAAATTCACATAAAACAAAAGATAAACTAATCCTCCTTGCCTGGTTTACCTATACTGGTTGCAATATTGGACACTTGGATTAGGATGGGTTGGAGAAGATGGATTTCTGTCTGGCCTCTCTCAGTCCCAAGAGAGAACCACCATGTAAACAAAAAGCACAACAAAAGCCTCCCCCACTCCAAGATTTGAAACTATGTTGTCCCCTTATTTGTCCTTTGGATCAGGTGCCAGCCAGGTTAGCTGAGCTTCTTAACCCTTTACAGGTAACAGGATGTTGCCATGGCCAGGAGGGATTTTATAGCATTGTATGCAGAAAGGTAGTTACCCTTCCCTTTATATTTATGACAGTGTCTATATCCCATAATTTTTGTGCCTTTTATAAAAAATTCCACGAACTGCATGGGATTTGGTGCTGTTCTCCCTCTCTGACTGAAGCATGGAACCTGCACAGCTCTGTGCTATTGTCATGAGTGTTGCAAGCACAGGACTCACTATCCTCTGGTGTTTGCAGAACTACAAGAAGAACCGAGTCAACAGGGAATGTGACAATTTTTTGGAGAACAGATTGCTCTGGCACACAGCGAGACTCCATTTCAGGTTGTTGGCATTTATGGAGGAGCTGCAAATGGTGGAATGCTGCTTTTGGGCCCAAGAAACAAGCACCGACTGGTGGGATTTCATTGTAATGCAGGCTGCAGAACTTTCAGATGTGCGAGACCATAATCCTGGATCTGTGTGCTGATTTCACTCCATCCTTCCAACACTGGGATGTCAGAATGAGAGCTGCAGTGGAGAAGTCAGTGGCAAACTTGCAATGCTGGATTGCTGATGGTCAGTGGGAAATCATTTTGGAGTTGGAAAGCCCATTGTGAGGGCCATTGTCGTGCAGGGCCATTAGTTGTCTCCTGCTGTGCAGCACTGGGACTCTCGGCAATGTGCAGGCCTTAGTTGATGGATTTGCTGAAGTGGGATTCACGTACTCCAGTGGTGCAGTCAATGGCATACATATCTCTCTTTTGGCACCAGCCCTCCCTGTCATAGAGTACATCAACAGAAAGAGCAACTCTTCTATGTTTATGCAAGCATTGGGGACACTTCACCAACATCAGTGTGGGCTGGTCAGGGAAGGTGCATGATGCTCGCATCTTCAGGAACACAGGACTGCATAGAAAGCTGTAAGCAGGGACTTTCTTTCCCCACTGGTAGATTGCCATTGGCAGTGTTGAAATGCCAATAGTGATCCTCTGGGACCATCCTGCCCCTTGCTCTCTTGTATACCAGCCACCCTGACACCAAGAAATGATTCAACTACCAGCTTAGCAGATATAGACTGACAGTTGAATGTGCTTTCAGTAGATTGACGGTACGCTGGCGTTGTTTGCTCACAAGATTAGCTCTCGGTGCAAAAACATGGTAGTGGTTATAGCTGCCTGCTCTGTCCTGTACAATATCTGTGAAGCAAAGGGGGGGACATTTCTGCCAGGGTGGAGGACGGAGGTGGAGTATCTGTCTACTGAGTTTGAAGAGCTAGATACAATTGCTATTAGAAAAGCTCAACATGGAGCTATACAGCTCAGCAAGGCTTTGTTAAAATGCTCTTTCAGTGAGTCAGAGTAATGTGTCATGGTGTACTGTGCTCTACCTGACCCTGCTGTTTTGGGGCCTGTTAAGAATTGTGTGGTGATTGCTGTACATCTATGAATATAACACTAACAAAGAACCTATTAATTTTGTAGTGCTTGTTGTACATTTGTGATTATTACGCTGTGTTTGTCACTGATCCTATGAGTTGTTATTGCACAGTGTGACCCAACTAAGTGGGTGTTTTCTGCAGTGTATGTTGGGCGCTCTGCAGCGTATGTTGGGAACTACTAACAATGGATTGTTTTCCAAAGAATAGAATTTTGAGTTATAAAATCAATGCAAAGGAAAGTCTGTGCAACTTAAAAGCAAATACATTAAAATTAATAACTTAATGGAACAGAAGTTAACAAGGGGAAGGAACATTCATTTCCATTTTATCTGCACATACACTGACCTGTGAGTGATATGGTTGCTGTATGTGAAGATGTGGTTGTCCTCAGTGTCTACTGGGGTGGAGTGGTAGGGATAAGGATGCAGCCCCTGATGCCATGTGTAATGTTGAGGGGGCAGTGTTGGGAGGTGCCCTAATGGAGATCTCCATGGACTGTAAAGGGAGGCAAGTCTGTGACTGTTGAACCTGTAGATTCACAAGAGTGTGCAGCATTTGTGTTTGCTGCTAGAGAATCCCCAATATGTCTTGGTGTATCTTCCTCTCTTTTTGCTGCTGGGACTCCTGGGTCTTTCTCCTGTCTGCTCTTTTCTTCTCTAGGCTGTCTGCAGTATTGATCCCCAGGGCTTTGTGCTCACAATATGATGCAGCATTGGCTTGCAGGATTTCACTGAACATGTAATCCTGAGTCCTCTTCTTTCTCCTCCTTATCTGGCTCAGGCGTTCCATGGGTGTGGAGGGGGTACCCCTCAAGGCCACAACGGCATCAGCCTCAGATAAAACACACAGAGGTACCATTGTCAGTAGAGTCATAACGGGAAGCAAAAATTAAGATTGAGAATTTCCATCCCTTGCTCCCCTAAAGTTTTAAACAAGACATGCTGATTGACACTTCTGTTTTGGAATGCTTGTGCATGGCACCACTCACAGCACCAGCCATGGTGAATACAGTCCGCCAGAGGCGAGGGAAATTGCTCAGTTGCATGAAACTGAGCCATTCAGGCAGTGGCACTGAATACTGGCACCATTTTCCATAGGCAGTGGTCATTTTAGCTGATATCTCCCTCTTGAGGGAGACAAAGGCACAGGGAGCCCAGCTGCTGCTGCTGTCCTGAAGCTGGGTGGGCCCGTATGCTGGTAGCCTGTGCACTGCAATGATGCCTACAAACGTTATCAATGATGCCTACAAACATTATGGGACAGCGTCCTACTGCAGAGGAAGAAATAAGGCTGCCATCCTTAGGAGCTGTGGGAAGAGCATTGCAGCGTACGTCCATGAATGTTTCATTGAGAGTCTCAGGAGGATTCAAGAGACATCCCTGTACGCATAAACAAACTGCTCTGCTTGGCCCCTCCTGCCTAACTGTACAGGGGAATGAACAGCAGATAACAACACTACCTCTCTTTGTTGTCCCACTGCCTGGTCTAATATAGTAAATTAATAAAACATCATTAGCTGTGTCCCATTAAGCTGGGGACACCGTCAATACAGCATTGTAAATACACTTACACACGTACCTGAGGTTTCTTCCTCTCTATCAGGCTCACCCATGCTCCACTGATTGGACCGTCATGAAGTCTCAAATGGGTTCTGGCTCACGGCATAGATGAACCCACCAGTTCCATGTCCCGCATCCTCTGTCTCTTCCTCATCCTCCGCCTCTTCCTCATCTGACCCACGCTGTTCCCAGCAGGGGTCAGTGCCTCGGGCTCCTCCGAGTCTCCACGTTGGTGGGCGTGGGGGAGGAACTGGGAGTGGAGGCTCTACCAACTATGCTTGTAAAAGCAGTAGGTCTGCAGCTTGGCATTGGATTGACTGTTGGCTTCCTGATATGCGGTTCCTTGGCTTTTGTGCAGCACTGCTGCTGATCCCTGTCTTACCGTTCTCCTGCATCCCCTGGGCAATGTGCTCATAGATGTCCTCATTTCTACCGCTGGTCCGTAGCTGTGCCTGCTTGGCTTCTAGGCTGTAGTGCATCTGGCACATGTAGCCAGCATGGTCAGCTGAGCAGATGCACACAACAATGGAGAGCAGCTAGATGTACTTGGCAAGATGGACAATCAGGAAAAGACATTTCAAAAATTTCCAGGCTTTAAAGTGAGAGGGCTTCTGGTCTCTGACCTCTGGGCAGTTCACAAATGTGATCATAGCAGTCAGTGTCTGGCATTGTGGGAAGCTGCTGGAGGGTCGACATAAGTAACACAGTGTCAGTGCCTCTTTGAGAGGTGGAGTTCTAGGTCCCTGTAACTGGGTATCTATGATGGTTGGAGACAAATTTTAAGTGTAGACATGTGCCCAATTAGGTCGACGCAAGGCGGCTTATGTTGACCTCACTTGGTAGTGTAGACCAGGCTTGAGTGCCTCATGGTAATGAACTTCACTTCAAAAGTGCTACTTGTTCAAAGATCCCAAAGTGCTTTGGAAACACCAAGTAAGCTTCACAGCTCTCCTGTGTGATAGGAAAAGGCTTATCATCCACTTCTTAAATATAGAACAACTGAGGCACAGATCCCTGTCTACACTAGGGACACTTGAAAATTTTCCCACAGTTAAAATCAGTTCAGCTCAGTGTTTGTAATGATGTGTCCTAGGGCAGACTGCTCTTCGATTACTCCATCCATCCATCGTTGGTACTTATCAGATACTGCAGTAACGTGTGTGTGTGGGGGGAGTTGTATCTGAGTGTCTCACAATTTTCAATGCACTTGTCCTCATACCACCCTTCTGAGGTAGGGAACTGCTGTTATCTGTTTGAAGATGGAGGATGAGGCACAGAGAATCTAAGGGCTAGTCTGAATGGGGCAGGGGGTGTTTAAACTGGATTAAGTTAAATTAATCTGGTTTGAAGATGCTTGCGCATACACAATGCAATTCATATAGCGCGCTCACTCCACATTTATCATGAACTCTGAAATCCTCTTTCAAATTGAATTTGCTCTATTGTTTGTGTGCACACAATGCTGTTGCTCACTACTTTGTAGTCTTCCAACTGCTATCCCACGCTGCTTTGTGGGCATCTGTTACTGACCTGTCTGTGTACTTGCTATGTGCCCTACACTGCTCTGGTGTCAAGTTGACTGGATGTCCTCTCCCCATTTAAAAAACTGGTGTGGGGCCAGAATTTGTTCTTTTGCTCCTGGATTTGAGTATATCAACATTGCTGCGACATTACTCTAGAAGCCTTACAGCATGGCTTGAGAAGCTGTTTGGAGCCATGCTGAGACCCTAGATCTCATTGCCATCTGGGGAGAAGTGTTGGTGCAGAAAGCCAGCCACCAGAGTAAAGATCTTTTTGTGGATATTGCTAAGCAGTTGTCCATGAGGACACACTGGGACGCCAACAGTACAGGATGAAGAGCAAACAGCTCAGGAGAAAGTACATTAAAACCAAGGTCTGACAGTGGAAATGTGACCTTTCCTTTTTTGAGGAGCTAGACAGGTTTTGCTCAGTGACACCACTACCGACCCAAAGAAGGGGTCCCAATTCCTAGCTAGAATCCCAGGCTGGGACTGAGGGGTCAGATCCTGTCAAGGGAACCTCATCATGTCAGTCATCTTTAAAATTTCTTTTTTCTTTTTCTTTTTATTTATTATGCTACACAGCTGTGCTAGCTTCTGTTCTGGGTCTCTCACGGCCACAGGCATTTTAAGTGGATATGATATAGAAGCTTTTCTGAGTCTCCAACCCCTGCCCTCCTCCCTCTCTGAGCCCAAACTATCTTTTCGCTCCCCAACTCAGTCTTCAAAATGCTGCTGCTCCATCCAAGCAATTGGCCTCTCTCTTATGCTAAAGCTCTAACTATCAGCTGTTTTTAAGCCCACGCTCCAGAGGACACATGCCCATGTACGTATTTTTCCTTTCCTTTCCTTCATCTGTCCTGCCCAACTAACATCGGGGTGGCCAGCTTCTCAATAGGTATGGAGCACCACACGTCGGTATGTTGCTGCTGTAGCTCCAGGCTGCATGTATGCCTTCACCATCCTGAAATTCTCTCATTGCTGCTGGTCATCACAGGTCCGCAGAATGATTCTTTTTCACCTATTGATGCAGGTTTCCCAAACCAGAAACAGTGTTGCATGGTGTGAACCTGCTCCAGGAACAGCTCCTATAGTAGTTGTTGCTCAGTCGGCTTCTTCCTAGTCTTCTTTCTGCTTCCTCTACTGCTGCTGAAACTCCTGCTACTGCTGCTGCCACATCATCTGCTCATGGTGCAGTGGGCAAAGTCCAAAACGGAATCACCCGGCTTTGAGAGCTGAAATACAGCCCAACCAGCCTCTGCATGCACATGGTTGTCAGTGTAGTGGCGTTGAGCAAGCAATTGGGTCCATGCTGGCTGATAACAATTTGAAAATGGCACTAGCCTGCTTGGTTTCCATTATTGTATGCAGTGTAATTGTAGCTGTGTTGGTCCCAGCATATTAGAGGGTCAGGTAATATCTTTTATTGGACCAACTTCTGTTCTTTTATTGGACCAACAAGCTTTCGAGCTGCACAGGCTCTTCTTCAGGTCTGGGAAAGGTACTCCCAGGACTTGTCTTCACTATGGGGTTAATTGGCGCTGCTGCGATCGATTCAGCAGCACTGATTTAGCAGGTCTGGTGAGGATGCAATAAGTCAGTGGGAGAATGCTCTTCCATCGACTTCAGTACTCCACCTCAACGAGAGGAGGAAGCTGTGTCGACAGGAGAGCGTTAAGTCAATGTAAACTGTCAACTTAAGTTGCGTAACTTACATCGACTTAACCCTCTAGTGTAGACAAGGCCCCAGTGTCACAGCTAAAGACAAGGTGGAACAGATTGTTTAGCATAAGTAATTAGCACATAGTGTAAGGGACCATTCAAGGCAGAGTGGCCTCTGCAGTCATAGGACAAAAGAAGGGGTTAGTGGGTTATGGATTGTTGTAATAAGCCATAAATCCAGTCTCTCTGTTTAGGCCATGATTTTTAGGGTATGTCTACATTACGGAATTAGGTTGAATTTATAGAAGTTGATTTTTTTTAGAAAGGGATTTTATACAGTCAATTGTGTGTGTCCCCACTAAGTGCATTAAGTCATCGGAGTGCGTCCACAGTACCGAGGCTAGCATCGACTTTCGGAGCGTTGCACTGTGGGTAGCTATCCCACAGTTCCCGCAGTCTCTGCCGCCCATTGGAATTCTGGGTTAAGCTCCCAATGCCTGATGGGGCAAAAACATTGTCGCAGGTGGTTTTGGGTACGTGTCATCAGTCGCCCCTCCCTCCGTGAAAGCAATGGCAGACAATCGTTTCGTGCCTTTTTTCTGTGCAGGCGCCATACTGCTTTCAGCAGATGGTGCAGTAGGACTGCTAACCATCATCATCAAATGACCACTTCTGCTGCCATTCTGCTCTCCTGATGCTATGAATCCACCTCAAAGGTCCTCTATATGACTGTCATCATCCATCGCTTCCGCTGCCGCTCTGCTCTCCTGGTGGTCTCACAGGGGAGCTTCTGCTGCAACTCTGCTCGGCTGCTCTTATCTCACCATACCATGGCAAGTGTGCAGCCCGCTCAGCTGTTGTGTCCTGGCAGCAGACGGTGCAGTAGGTCTGCAAAACTGGTCATCCAACCACCGCTTCCCCTGCAACTCTGCTCTCCTGCAGACGCCATACCACGACAAGCATGGAGCCCACTCAAATCACCGTGGCAGTTATGAGCATTGTAAACACCTCGCGCATTATCATGCAGTATATGCAGAACCAGAACCTGCAAAAGCAGGCGAGGAGGCGATGGCACTGCAGTGACAAGAGTGATGAGGACATGGATACAGATTTCTCTCAAAACATGGGCCCTGGCAAGTTGGCCATCCTGGTGGCAATAGGGCAGGCTCATGCCGTGGAACGCCTATTCTGAGCCCGGGAAACAAGCACAGACTGGTGGGACCATATAGTGTTGCAGGTCTGGGTTGATTTCCAGTGGCTGCAAAACTTTCGCATGCATAAGGGCACTTTCATGGAACTTTGTGACTTGCTTTCCCCTGCCCTGAAGTGCAAGAATACCAAAATGAGAGCAGCCCTCACAGTTCACAAGCGAGTGACAATAGCTCTGTGGAAGCTTGCAATGCCAGATAGCTACCAGTCAGTTGGGAATCAATTTGGAGTGAGTAAATCTACTGTGGGGGCTGCTGTGATCCAAGTAGCCAACACAATCACTGAGCTGCTGCTATCAAGGGTAGTGACTCTGAGAAATGTGCAGGTCATAGTAGATGGCTTTGTTGCAATGAGATTCCCTAACTGTAGTGGGGCGATAGGGCACCTATCTTGGGACCGGAGCACCAACGCAGCCAGTACATAAACCGAAAGAGGTATTTTTCAATGGTGCTGCAAGCACTGGTGGATCACAAGGGACATTTCACCAACATCAACGTGGGATGGCCGGGAAAGGTACATGACGCTCACATCTTCAGGAACACTGGTCTGTGTGAACAGCTGCAGCAAGGGACTTACTTTCCAGACCAGAAAATAACCGTTGGGGATGTTGAAATGCCGATAGTTATCCTTGGGGACCCAGCCTACCCCTTAAATGCATGGCTCATGAAGCCATACACAAGCACCCTGGAGAGTAGTCAGGAGCTGTTCAACTATAGGCTGAGCAAGTGCAGAATGGTAGTAGAATGCGCATTTGAACATTTAAAAGCGTGCTGGCGCAGTTTACTGACTCAGTTAGACCTCAGCGAAACCAGTATTCCCATTGTTGTTACTGCTTGCTGTGTTCTCCACAATATCTGTGAGACTAAGGGGGAGACGTTTATGGCAGGGTGGGAAGTTGAGGCAAATCGCCTGGCCACTGATTATGCGCAGCCAGACACCAGGGCAGTTAGAAGAGCACAGCAGGGCGCGTTGCGCATCAGAGAAGCTTTGAAAACCAGTTTCATGGCTGACCAGGGTACAGTGTGACAGTTCTGTTTGTTTCTCCTTGATGAAAACCCGCCCCCTTGGGTTCATTCTACTTTCCTGTAAGCCAACCGCCCTCCCCTCCCCACTTTGATCACTGCTTGCAGAGGCAATAAAGTCATTGTTGTTTCAAATTCATACATTCTTTATTAATTCATCACACAAATAGGGGGATAACTCCCAAAGTAGCCCAGGAGGGGTGGGGGAGGAGGAAAGCACTGGGTGGGGTGGGAGAGGAGGGAGGGACAAGGTACTTCAAAACTTATTGAATGCCAGCCTTCTGTTGCTTGGGCAGTCCTCTGGGATGAAGTTGTTGGGTGCCCGGAGCCGCGCTCTCCCCCACCCCCCACATTCTTGGGCGTCTGGGAGAGGAGGCTATGGAACTTGGGGAGGAGGGTGGTTGATTACACGGGCTACAGTGGTGGTCTGTGCCTTTCCTGCGCCTCAGCCATACGCTGGAGCATATCAGTTTGATCCTCCAGTAGCCTCAGCATTGCATCCTGCCTCCTTTTATCATGCTGCCGCCACCACTTCTCTTGATCCCGCCACTTCTCCTGTTGCTCCCGTCACTTGTCCTCTCACGTGTCCCTCCTGTTCTCGCATTCATTTTGTGCTTTCCTCGACTTTGTCATTGTCTGCCTCCACGCATTCTGCTGGGCTCTTTCATTTTGGGTGGACTGCATGAGCTCAGAGAACATTTCATTGGAAGTGCATTTTTTTCGCCGCCTTATCTGCGCTAACCTCTGGGACGGAGGCGCTAGTCACAGCATTGAAACATTTGCAGCTGTGGGAGGAAAAAAGGAAGATTAAAATTGAAAAAGACACATTGGCCATTTAAAAGGAGGGGCTGATGTTTTCAGGTTAACGTGCAACACAAACCCAACTATCCCCTCCCACCCACTCAATTCTCCGAGATGATTGCTTCACCCCTCCCCTGAATGCGTGGCTAACAGCGGTGATGATTTCTTTTCAGCCACAGGCAAACAGCCCAGCAGGAATGGCCACCTCTGAATGTCCCCTTAATAAAATTCCCCTATTTCAACCAGGTGACCATGAATGATATCACTCTCCTAAGGATAACACAGAGAGATAAAGAACCGATGTTGCTTGAATGCCAGCAAACACCAGGACCACACGCTGCCATGCTTTCTTATGCAATGATTTCAGACTACGTGCTACTGACCTGCATGGTAACGTATCCTACCATGGAGAACATATAAGTTTTCCCTCCCCAGAAACCTTTTGCAAAGGCTTTGGGAGTACCTCCAGGACAGCTTCATTGAGATGTCCCTGGAGGATTTCCGCCCCATCCCTAGACACGTTAACAGACTTTTCCAGTAGCTGTACTGGCCGCGAATGCATCCCAAGTCTTCAGTGCAAATTAATCATTAAACACGCTTGCTTTTAAACCGTGTATTATATTTACAAAGGTACACTCACCAGAGGTGTCTTCTTTGCCTTCAAGGTCTGGGAGCCTGGGTTGGGAGGGTACTGTCTCCAGGGTGATAAACAGTTCCTGGCTGTCAGGGAGAGTGGTTTCTCCGCTTGCCTGATGTGTGCTATCTTCAGCCTCCCCCTCCCCCTCATCCCCAAAATCCTCATCCCTGTTGAGTGAGACTCCCTTGTAGGAGTCCACGTACAGGTGTGGGATAGTTGTAGGGGCACCCCCTAGAATTGAATGCAGCTCATCATAGAAGCGACATGTCTAGGGCTCTGACCCCGAGCAGACATTTGCCTTTGGGTTTTTTGTTAGGCTTGCCTGAGCTCCTTAAGTTTCATGCAGCACTGCTGTGGGTCCCTGTGATAGCCTCTGTCCTTCATGGCCTTGGAGATTTTTTTTCAAATATTTTGGCATTTCGTCTTTTGGCACGGAGTTCTGATAGCACGGATTCGTCTCCGCATACAGCAATCAGATCCTACCTCCCATTCGGTCCATGCTGGAGCTCTTTTAAGATTCTGGGACTCCATGGTCACCTCTGCTGATGAGATCTGCACAGTCACCTGTGCTGATCAGTTTACCACGCAGGCCAAACAGGAAATGAAATTCAAAAGTTCTTGGGGCTTTTCCTGTCTACTTGGCCAGTACATCTGAGTTAAGAGTGCTGTCCAGAGTGGACACAATGGAGCACTGTGGGATAGCTCCCGGAGGCCAATACCATTGAATTGCATCCACACTAACCCAAATTCGACCTGGCGATGTCGATTTCAGCGCTAATCTCCTCATCGGGGAGGAGTACAGAAATCAATTTTAAGAGCCCATTAAGTTGACAAAAATGGCTTTGTTGTGTGGACGGGGGCAGGGTTAAATCAATCTAACGCTGCTAAATTCGACCTAAACTCGTTGTGTATGCCAGGGCTAAGTGTCTTCCAGGCTTGCCTTTTTGAAAGTATTGTGGACGAGGACTGAGATCAAACATAGAGTGATCCCTTTGTGAAGTGTTCACCCCCTGGCGTTAAGGTATTTTTGTCTTTTATCTTTTTCCTGTGTGAGTTCATTCAAAACCATAGTGATTGGTTTCACCCACATAGTTGTTGTTGGGGGCATTTAGTGCACTGGATGAGGTATGCACTATATTGTGATAGGCATGTGTAGGATCTGTGTATCTTGAAAGGTGTGTTGTGGGGGGTGTTGATTATTGGAGCAGTGGAGATATGTCTGCAGATTTTTTTATCTGTTTTTCTGGCATGGTCTGGTGCCACTTTGAGTTGGTATGTCCCGGTCTGTGGGGAGCTTTCTTCTGAAGATAACCTTGGAGAGGTTGTGGGGTTGTTTGAAGGCCTTAAGTGAGGATTCAGGAAAGATTTCTTTCAGGATGGGGTCCCAACTGAATATGGGCTGTAGTTGTTTGATGATACCCCATATGCATTCTAATGTGGGCTGGTAGGTGACAAGTAGGGATGTGCAATCAGAGAGGGGTTTTATTTCTGTATTGAAACAGATTCTCTTGGGATATTTGGATGGTTATTCCCCAAGGAAGCTCCCCACAGACCAAGATGCACCAACTCAAAGCGGTGCCACACCCTGCCAGAACAACAGATGCAAAACCTGCAGACATATCTCTGCTGCTACAATTATCAGTACCCCACACAACACACTTTTCAAGATCCACGGGTCCTACACATGCCTATCACAATATAGGGTGTACCTAATCCAATGCACTAAATTCCCCAACAACAACTATGTGGGTGAAACCAGACACTTGCTATCATAGAATCATAGAATATCAGGGTTGGAAGGGACCCCAGAAGGTCATCTAGTCCAACCCCCTGCTCAAAGCAGGACCAAGTCCCAGTTAAATCATCCTAGCCAGGGCTTTGTCAAGCCTGACCTTAAAAACCTCTAAGGAAGGAGATTCTACCACCTCCCTAGGTAACGCATTCCAGTGTTTCACCACCCTCTTAGTGAAAAAGTTTTTCCTAATATCCAATCTAAACCTCCCCCATTGCAACTTGAGACCATTACTCCTCGTTCTGTCATCTGCTACCATTGAGAACAGTCTAGAGCCATCCTCTTTGAAACCCCCTTTCAGGTAGTTGAAAGCAGCTATCAAATCCCCCCTCATTCTTCTCTTCTGCAGACTAAACAATCCCAGCTCCCTCAGCCTCTCCTCGTAAGTCATGTGCTCCAGACCCCTAATCATTTTTGTTGCCCTTCGCTGTACTCTTTCCAATTTATCCACATCCTTCTTGTAGTGTGGGGCCCAAAACTGGACACAGTACTCCAGATGAGGCCTCACCAGTGTCGAATAGAGGGGAACGATCACGTCCCTCGATCTGCTCGCTATGCCCCTACTTATACATCCCAAAATGCCATTGGCCTTCTTGGCAACAAGGGCACACTGCTGACTCATATCCAGCTTCTCGTCCACTGTCACCCCTAGGTCCTTTTCCGCAGAACTGCTGCCGAGCCATTCGGTCCCTAGTCTGTAGCGGTGCATTGGATTCTTCCATCCTAAGTGCAGGACCCTGCACTTATCCTTATTGAACCTCATTAGATTTCTTTTGGCCCAATCTTCCAATTTGTCTAGGTCCTTCTGTATCCTATCCCTCCCCTCCAGCGTATCTACCACTCCTCCCAGTTTAGTATCATCCGCAAATTTGCTGAGAGTGCAATCCACACCATCCTCCAGATCATTTATGAAGATATTGAACAAAACGGGCCCCAGGACCGACCCCTGGGGCACTCCACTTGACACCGGCTGCCAACTAGACATGGAGCCATTGATCACTACCCGTTGAGCCCGACAATCTAGCCAGCTTTCTACCCACCTTATAGTGCATTCATCCAGCCCATACTTCCTTAACTTGCTGACAAGAATGCTGTGGGAGACCGTGTCAAAAGCTTTGCTAAAGTCAAGAAACAATACATCCACTGCTTTCCCTTCATCCACAGAACCAGTAATCTCATCATAAAAGGCGATTAGATTAGTCAGGCATGACCTTCCCTTGGTGAATCCATGCTGACTGTTCCTGATCACTTTCCTCTCCTCTAAGTGCTTCAGGATTGATTCTTTGAGGACCTGCTCCATGATTTTTCCAGGGACTGAGGTGAGGCTGACCGGCCTGTAGTTCCCAGGATCCTCCTTCTTCCCTTTTTTAAAGATGGGCACTACATTAGCCTTTTTCCAGTCATCCGGGACTTCCCCCGTTCGCCACGAGTTTTCAAAGATAATGGCCAAGGGCTCTGCAATCACAGCCGCCAATTCCCTCAGCACTCTCGGATGCAATTCGTCCGGCCCCATGGACTTGTGCACGTCCAGCTTTTCTAAATAGTCCCTAACCACCTCTATCTCTACAGAGGGCTGGCCATCTCTTCCCCATTTTGTGATGCCCAGCACAGCAGTCTGGGAGCTGACCTTGTTAGTGAAAACAGAGGCAAAAAAAGCATTGAGTACATTAGCTTTTTCCACATCCTCTGTCACTAGCTTGCCTCCCTCATTCAGTAAGGGGCCCACACTTTCCTTGGCTTTCTTCTTGTTGCCAACATACCTGAAGAAACCCTTCTTATTACTCTTGACATCTCTTGCTAGCTGCAGCTCCAGGTGCGATTTGGCCCTCCTGCTATCTTTCCTACATGCCCGAGCAATATTTTTATACTCTTCCCTGGTCATATGTCCAACCTTCCACTTCTTGTAAGCTTCTTTTTTATGTTTAAGATCCTCTAAGATTTCACCATTAAGCCAAGCTGGTCGCCTGCCATATTTACTATTCTTTCGACTCATCGGGATGGTTTGTCCCTGTAACCTCAACAGGGATTCCTTGAAATACAGCCAGCTCTCCTGGACTCCCTTCCCTTTCATGTTAGTCCCCCAGGGGATCCTGGCCATCTGTTCCCTGAGGGAGTCAAAGTCTGCTTTCGAATGAACTCTCACAGGAAAATGATAGACAAAAACACCCTAATGCTTGTGAAAAGTGTTCAACCACAAAGTGATCCTCTGTTAGACCTCTCAGTCCTCATTCTCAAAGGAAACCTGCACAACACTTTTGAAAGGCAAGCCAGGGAGCTTAAATTCATAACTCTGCTCGACACTAAAAACGATAGATTGAACAGAAACACTGGATTTATGACTTATTACAACAATCTGAAACCAATAAGCTCCTCTTTTTGTCCCATGACTGCAGAGGTGTTAACAGGCCACTCTGCCTTGAATGGTCCTTTACAATGTGTGCTAACTACTTATGATAAACAATTTGTTCCAGACTTCCATTTATCTGTGATGCTGGGAGTACCTTTCCCAGACCTGAAGAAGAGTTCTTTGTGGCTTGAAAGCTTGTCTCTCAACAACAAAAGTTGGTCAAATAAAAGATATTACCTCACCCACCTCGTGTCTCTGGTTTCCACTATGTATCCTACAATACACAACGAGAAAAATCCCAGAATACACACACTCAGCAGCAAAGCAAAGGATCATGGGATACCCTCCGAGAATGTCCCATGCTTAGTACAAATCAAACTGCCGCCATGTGTACCCATTGATCCAAACTGAAAGAGGGTGTAGCCATCCCATGTGCACACTGTCAATGCAGCTTGCATTTGCATGCGTATCAAATCTATCTGGTTTAACCCTCCATTACAAGTCCTAAGTTACTTGCGCAAGATGACACTGGAAATCTGGTGGAACAGGGATTTGACACTGGATCTCCTGGGTGCCAGGCTACTGCTTTTACTGCAGTACACCATTTGCACCAGGTCTGCTAGACCTGTGCCAGGCTGTTCCTAATGTTGCTAACACCAGAGAGAATTTTTAGAAAATGTTTCTAGCATAAACGGAGCCAGCGATGTTAAATGGCTTGCCAAAAGCTACATATAAAGTCAGGTTTCCTAGTAGCAGCCGTGTTAGTCTGTATTCACAAAAAGAAAAGGAGTACTTGTGGCACCTTAGAGACTAACAAATTTATTAGAGCATAAGCTTTCGTGAGCTATCAGTGAGTTTTGTGTCTAAGGATATGCAGCTCTCTGCTTTAATTGTTAGACTTCATTCCTTCCTTTTAGGGTTTATCTGCGGGAGACTTTTTTCTTAAAATTTCCCACTGTTGCTACCACTAGTGCTGGTCTCTCGATGCTAGCAACATGGAGAGCTGTCATGTGGACTGGCTGCTGCCACTGTAACTACCATGTTGTCTAACTGTGCTCAGGGCAGGTCTAGACAACATGGTGGCTAAAACACCAGTGTCGTTTGTGACTTAATCAGAAATTGTCAAACTCAGGTATGTAAAGGTTCTCCTCCAAACTGAAGTAGGGAGTTGGGGTTTGTTTGGTTTGTAAACCCTGGTTCATTATTAAACTAGATTTCTAGTTGCAGATCTGAGTGAAAGGTTTGTGGTTTCTGTAATTGTCCTAGGAGTTTCATAGCCTCAGGCTCTACTTTTGCATGCTTTTTGGTTGCTAGCTCAGTTTCAAACAGTTACAATAAGACCACAACTGAGTGGCAAGCCGTTTCACTCTGTGGTTTTACCAGATTCTCCTGGAACATGGGTGGCAGCTGATCCTGCTGCAGTGAATCCTCTGTAAAGGGTGTTGCATTCTAGTTTGCTGTACTCTGAGACAGACCCTAAAGAACAGCTTTCACTGCCTGGCTCTCACTTTGCAGAGTGACCTAATTCCTTTGTTGTATGGCTGCAGCCCATAAAAACTGAAGCTGTAGGCCACTGTGCGAATAGCTCTATTATTCTGGCAGCTGTTGTCGGCAGCCACAATTTCTCTGCAGCGGAAGATGGCACATTAAATATTTACCATAAAGAAACGAGGCAAGTCACAGCAAACAAAGGGATCCATTGGAGAGATGGGATTCTCTCATCAGGGCCACGCTAGCAACTTTCTATTTATTGTTAATGGTTTTTTTTATTCTATACAAGCAACTTGGAGCTCTGTAGAGAGTGGGTGGCATTGAGTTTAATTTTACTTTTCAGATGTTGGCTGGGAAATAATGGTTTCTAAGACATCATTTCACATTAAAATTAATAAGAGCTTGGGGTTTTATGAGCCCTAATGGAGTATGAAGTGCTTGTAATGGTATTGCAGGGGTGGGTAAATGTGCGTACTCGGGCACTGTTTACAGAAAACATCAATTACGTTAATTACGTTAAATGTCAATTACGATTCTTACATTTACCATGGTGTTAGATTTCCCATTTTCAGTATGGGATAGCCACCAATAGTGTGGTTAAATTTAAATACAGTGGTGTGAAAATGCTGATGCCCAATGTATGATTAGAGCCCTACCAAATTCACGGCCATGAAAAACACGTCACAGACCATCAAATCTGGTATCCCATAGGGTGACCAGATATCCGTTTTTTGACTGGAACACCCAATTGAAAAGGGATCGTGGTGGCTATGGTCAGCACCGCTGACGGGGCCTTTGACTGTCCGGTTGGCAGCACCATGCAGCAGGACTGGCAGGCTCCTGGGAAGCAGCCAGCATGTTCTCCCACTGGCTCCTATGCATAGGGGCAGCCAGCAGCCTCCACACACTGCCTCCATCCCAAGTGCCATCCCCGCAGCGCCTATTGGCTGGGAACCACGGCCAATGGCAGCTGCGGGGCAATGCCTGCAGGTGGGGCAGCGCACCTCTGCATAGGAGCCAGAGAGGGGACATGCGACCACTTCCAGGAGCTGCTTGAGGTAAGCACCACCCGGAGTCTGCATCCCTGACCCCCTCCCGGGCCCCAACCCCCTGCCCCAGCCCTGATCCCCACTCCTGCCCTCCGAACCCCTCGGTCCCAGCCCGGAGCACCCTCCTGCATCCCAATCTCCTCATCCCCATCCCCACTCTAGAGCCTGCACCCCCAGCTGGAGCCCTCACACCCTCCGTGTCGCAACCCCCTTCCCCAGCCCGGAGCCCACTCCCATACTCCAAACCCCTCAGCTCCAGCTCAGAGCCCACTCCTGCACCCCAAACCTCTCATCCCTGGCTCCACCACAGAGCCCACACCTCCAGCCAGAGCCCTCGCCCTCTCTTGGATCCCAACCCACTGCCTCAGCCTGGAGCCCCCTCCTGCACTCTGAACTCCTCGTTTCTGGCCGCACCCCCCAACTGGAGCCTTCACCCCCTCCCGCACCCCAGCCCCCTGAGCCAGCTTGGTGAAAATGAGCGAGTGAGTGAGGGTGGAGAGAGCATTTCATTGCGGAGACAAGTGTTTCTCAAATTGGGGGTTCTGATCCAAATTGGGGGTTCTGCGGGAGGGGGGTGTCACAAGGTTATTTTAGGGGGGCTGCCCTTACTTCTGCACTGCCTTCAGAGCTGGGTGGCTGGAGAGTGGCAGCTGCTGACCAAGGGTCCAGCTCTGAAGGCAGCAGAGCAGAAGTAAGGAGGCAGTACCACACCATGCCATCCTTACTTCTGCACTGCTGCTTGCGGAGGCTCTGCCATCAGAGCTGTGCTCCCAGCCAGCAGCCTCTGCTCTCTAGCTGCCCAGCTCTCAAGACAACGCTGCTGCCAGAAGCAGCACAGAAGTAAGGGTAGCAGAACTGCAACTCCCCCTATAATAACCTTGCAAACCCCCCCCAACTCCTTTTTGGGTCAGGCCCAACCTCTACAATTACAATACTGTGAAATTTCAAATGTAAATAGCTGAAATTATGAAATTTGTGATTTTTTTTAAAATACTATGACCGTGAAATTGACCAAAATGGACTGTGAATTTGGTAGGGCCCTATGTATAATGTAACCCACAGCCCACAGTCTCTTCTTCACTATTGAGATGTAGTCCATGGAGACTGAAGGTTCCTGCAGGCAGTGCTCCATCATGGGCTGAACAGCTTGGGCACTTGTACTGTGAAGAAGCATTGTGCGTTGAAATTCATTGTCTCTCTGGACTGAATTGCAGTACTAAAAAGGCTGGGATTGATCTGCCTCCTCTTATGCAAATTAGAGGTAGTCATAGGGTTCCTGGCAAGTTCCCAATTTGGTTCTTAACTGGGCAAAGTTTGTGTCCCTGCAATGTGGGAAATAAAGTAAAAAATCAGACAGTATTTGACTCCGACTCGGTTAAGTATTTTTAAATCTCATGCATCTGGCTGGTGGAGTGGCTTTGTGATTGCCCACTCTATTGATGATCTGAGGACATTATGATCATCCCCTTTTAGCATTAACCATTGATAATGTGGCTCCATGTCCAATTATATGTGCTGTCTACTTATTCTTGCGTGTCACATTGATATACAGGATGACCTGCAACAAGTGTCCTAATAGCAAAAATCACAGTGTTTCATGGTAACATAAAAAGTTTTCGCAAAAAGAAAAGGAGTACTTGTGGCACCTTAGAGACTAACAAATTTATTTGAGCATAAGCTTTCGTGAGCTACAGCTCACTTCATCGGATGCATCCGATTGAAAAGTACTCCTTTTCCTTTTGCGAATACAGACTAACACGGTTGCTACTCTGAAACCTGTCATAAAAAGTTTTGGAAGCCCTGTGTTAAATGGAGGCAAAGAAAGATTACTTGCTGTAGTATTTGAAAACATCTCATATGGTGTTCGGCAGCCTGGCTCCACTTGGAAAAATGTGGATCTTTATTCTGTGAGGAATTTTCTGTTTACTTCACAGGCAGAAATAATCTTGTTCCTGCTGCATTTGCAGGGTTTAATTGTTTTTGTAGAGGCAAATCCATGTCTGGAAAGGGCAAAGGTGGATACTTCTGAGTTCAGGGCAGCTGTGTTGTTGTGCTGTATTTTCTAGGGTCACTTTGTCCTGTGATATGTAGTTTGGATATTGGCTCTGATTGGCTAGGGTAATCAAGTTGGGAGATGTTAGGTCTATTGTTAATACCCTTGCACAAGAATCTATCTCTGGATGCTGTTAGTTTCTGCAGTTATCACCCTGTTTCTACTCTTCCCTATTGTGGGTGGATAATTGAGAAAGTGGAAATGAAACAACTTCGGAGCCATCTGAAATCGGCTGCTTTCCTTGATCCTTTTTGGTTTGTCTTTTGGCCTGGGTATGTCATGGAGCCAGTAGAGGCCTGGTTGGCCAGTAATCTCCTGATGTACAAAGGTCACATTCTTTTAGATCAGATACCATTGATCATTAGGTTTTGTTGACTCACCTGCAGCCCTGAGCTGGGGGATCCATAGAAAGAATGCAACCATACTGAAATAGGCGAAGAAGTCTTAGAAGGTGGTTTATTATTATTTATTTCCATTATGTACTAGCCGTTTTCCAAACATTTGAGGACAGACACTGCTTCAAGGAGATTTAAGGTTTGGGGCACAACTTCTGTTCCATTAAAGGCTCTTTCCCCATGCAGGAGGTCATGGGGCAGTATTTTTGCCACCTTTTTGTTCAATGTGTATGGGAAGCTGTTGTAGGAGATCACTTGAGCTATGGAGCTATCAGTGTGCTGATGACACACAGTTCTGCCTCACTTTCATCAGATCCAGCTGGTGCACTGTCTTTGCTGTCAAAGTGCGGAGCCAGGGTTGGGACATAATGAAAGCAAGCTGGCTAAAGCTTAATCTGGATAAAACAGAGGTAATAGGTTGGGGAAGGATAGGCAGTGTTCCAGCCTCCATTTATTAAGGGGTCTTAGCTACCCATCTTCTAAGAGCTTTGTGATTTGGATGGAATTACAAGATGCCATCTGCATCTGGAGTTACCAGTGGTGTAGGTAGCCAGAAGCATCTCTTCCCCCACCCCGCATCTGATTAGATATTTGCAAACTTTTCTGTTGATATTGTGATCTTGCCTTGGCTGTGGTCTGTGCCTTTGTGGCTTGCAGATTAAATCTCATTGCATTCTACATGGCGCATCACATGAACACCACTCTGGGCTACATTTGGTGGCAGATATGCCAACATTATCCTCAGAGAACCTGTTACACCAATTTTTCACCAATTGCATTGGGCGCAAGTCAAGTTGTTAACTTTGTTCTATAAAGCTCTAAATGATTTGGGACTCGGCTATGAGCAAGATCCCTTACTTCACCTCATTTAGGCACGGATACAGAAGCTGAAGCTTCCCTGGATTTATTCTAGTGGAGTATTCTCAGCTCTTGACTCTAGAATTCATGTACCTAGCTGACCCCAAAAAGTTCATGTTTGCTGATTTTTAGGATGTAGTGTATGGTCATCTCTTGTTCCAAGTTTTCTCCTTTCCTGCATAGTTATTGCAGTGCCATTTGGGCTCTTTTTATAAATCAAAAAAGAAATGTGTCTCATTACCTAAATTGCAAGGAGGCCAAATATTCTGGTGTTTTATATCTAGCAATAGCAATGCATTTGACTTGTATATCCCAGACACAAATATTTTTATAAACCAGGCTTGTCCAACTTTGAAATGATTAAAACGCCCACAAGAATCCACTGCTACAAATGCCTACTTAGGAAAGGCACATAACGTATCTTTTCTAATTTAGTCAGATTTTCTTTCTCCTTCAGTTTCCTCACTACTCAATTGGGTTGGGGTGTATTTTGAAGCCATCTGAGAGGCACTAAATGTTATCTAGCCTGCATTTGTCCCAGCCTCATCCACCCAGTAGAAATCGTGTGAAATTATCTGCTGTGTCAGTCTTGGCAGAGCTGAGTGTGCCTGTTCACTGGACAGGAAGGTTCATTGAAGGCCCTTTGCTGAGATGAGGACAATAATGAGGGAAGATTAGGTTGGTCCCCCCACCCCTTCTTAAACAGCAAGAGATGGGAGGGGTCTGCTTGGAGAGAGAATGGGGGAAACTTCTTGATCTTTGGCTTAGGTCCGTTGTAAACTGCATCTGTGTCCTCTCTCCAGGGCAATATCCTGCCTTTACAGGGCATGGACTATGATCAGAGCCCTTTCTTTGCCACAGCCTTGGCCTCAAACTTTGCCATAGAATTATGCTCCAAATCTAAGCATTCTTCCTTTTTAAAAAAACTGAAGTGTCTGGTCCTTGTGATTGCAAAGAAAACCTTATGCAGAGAAAACCAGAATGCAAAGTAAGTGTAACTGATAGTACAGTGATGTCTGCAAAGAGCCTGAAACGGTAGCTCTATCAAGAGGTGAATTGCTTCTATCTGTTTGGGAGGCAGGGGTGAGAGTGGGGGTGCTGGCCCTAAAGCTTAATAATGATGATGTAAATGTCAGCATTAACTATTTCACTGCTGATCATTGTTAGCAGAAGTGTTCAGCACGCATGCCATCCTTATTTACTGAAGATGCAGAGATTGGGTTGGGGACAGTTGGAGCTCCTGATTGCTGGTGAGGCTTGTCTGCATGGAGAACTAGGAGTTCAGACCCCAAAACTCATGTGCCATGGGGATGGAAAGATAATTGTCTTCTGATGGGGGAAGCTGGAAGGAACATTAATAGGCTTCTCCAGTGCAGTTAAACATCATTGCTATAGAAATCTGCAGCACCTGGAGGATTCACCATATGGAGGCACCATAAAATAAGATGAAATTAATAAACAGATAAAAAGCCCATGGGAGGCTGAGTTGATTGCAGAATTCACTTTCGTATTTAATTCTGTTTAAAAAAACCAAAATACATGGGTCCTTGTTTATTGTCTAAGATATTTTCTTCTCTTACTGTTAGCATCCTGTAAGCCCAGAAACCTCCATTCTCTATCCGTCTTGTGCAGGGGCGGGCAAACTTTTTGATCTGAGGGCCACATTGGGTTTCCAAAATTGTATGGAGGGCCGGTTAGGGGAGGCTATGCCTCCCCAAACATCCAGGCGTGGCCCGGCCCGCCCGGGACCCCGTCCCATCCAACCACCCCTTCTCCCTGACTGTACCCCCTGGGACCCCTGCCCCCATTCAAACCCCCTGTTCCCCACCCTCTGACTGCCCCGACCCCATCCACACCTCCGCCCCCTGCCCACCACCCCGAACTCCCCTGCCCTCTATCCAACTCCCGCTCCTCCCTACCCCCTTACCGCGCTACCTGGAGCACCAGTGACTGACAGCTCTACAGCTGCGCCCCCCAGAACACCAGGACAGGCAGCCGTGCCGCCTGGCTGGAGCCAGCCACACCACTGCACAGCACAGAGCTGCAGCCGCACTGCCCGGCAAGAGCTCGCAACCCCACCGCGTAGAGCATTGCACTGGCAGCGCAGTGAGCTGAGGCTGCGAGGGAGGGAGGACAGGGGAGGGCCCGGGGCTAGCCTCCCGGGTCAGGAGCTCAGGGGCCAGGCAGGAGGGTCCTGCGGGCCATAGTTTGCTCACCTCTCATCTAGTCTCTTGCCATCTGCAGACAGAAAAATGTTACTCCTGCTGATTCCCGTATCAATGGGTGTATTCAAAAAGTGAGGCTTTCCAGCCTTGGCTTGCTGGGGATTAAGTTACTGAATTTGCTTCTGTGTACACAAGAGTGAGTGAAGTGGAACATATTTCACTCCGGACTCTTGAGTGGAGCAGTAAATTTCTTATTCTGTAAAGTAGCAAAAGCTGTGTATGGAGTTGGTATGGGAAATCTTCGTGCTGCTTCCACATTGCACAGATCAGACATGACTAGAGCTCATTACCATAATACTCGCATTTTGGATTCCTTTCCAGTCCTACAAGTTAATAACATTTCTGTACTTAGCATTCTATTTTTAAGCAGTGTGAACCACTAGTGGAGTTACTCGGGCTGCAGCACTATTGGGAGGTTTGAAAGTAAAGCTCAGTGTAGACATAGCAGTGAGATCCAAAACCCTTGTCATATTAACTGCAAAATACACCAATTTACTGTGCAGCAGGAATAAAGCTAGTATAAATCCATCTTGGGAGGCATCATCAGTGTAGTGAGGTGCTGTGCTTTGTGAAAGAAACATCTTCCACCACTCCAGGTTTTAGCTGTGTTCTTTGCTGAAGGAGAAACAGCATGTGAAATCATCAGTTGTTGGAATGCTCATGTTGATTTTACTTGTTAAGGAGAGACTGTGATATTGCCGATGAGACACACTGTTAGTGCTAAGGTTAAGTATCTGGGTCTCAATTAATCCTTGTGTGCTACTGGATGTTTAACGTTTCTGAAGCAAGGAAGTGGGGCTATGCAGTTGAGTGTGTGTGTGTGTGTTTGTGTGTGTGTGTGTGTGTGTGTGTGTGTGTGTGTGTGTAAAAGCAAACAACTGCTTTCTCTGCTAAACTAATGGGTGGTTGCTAACATTTAATTTCTGCCTAGTGTATACTGCACTCTTCACTGGGGTATCTAGGTGCCATACAAATTTTCAAATGTCTACACAAACAAGGATCTCTCTTCTTCTTTCTTTTTTTTCCTCTTTACCCTCATCAGTGGGAATTTAAAAATAATATTGTTGTCCCTTTGACTTGAGGTTTTAATTGAAGTTCAGAATCTTGCAGGGTTGTTTCTATTAGAAGGAGAAATAGTGGATATGGGTCAAGCATATTCTTGATGGTTTAGGTCAGTGATACTCAGACCTTACTGGTTCAGGAACTAAATTAGTGATCAGCATTATCCAAAAGAGCCACAGTAGTGTGAATTCATGATTTCGTTTATATAGTACTATCCACTGTAAAACCCCTTTTCACCAAGCCTCCTTTATCCGGCTCTCTGTATTAACCAAACCACAAGCCGCACTTAGGCTGTCAGCCCTGGCAGCGGGAGCCCCACCGTGTGTGCCTGACAGCAAGAGTCCCGCTGCCCATTCTCTGGTTTATCCATGTTTTTGGTTATCCAATGTGGCCCTGGTCCCATTAGATTGGATAATTGGGGTTCCATTGTATTCATATATAATAGTATGACGGGAAATATTTAGTGTGTATCTATTTATATGTGTGTGTGATCTATACATATTATAATATAATATACATTATATAATCTTTTGTGTGTGTGTGTGTGTGTGTGTATATATATATAATATTCTCACAACAAAATGACTGAGTATTATTATTACATGAACTACAATTGATTAATAACATAGTAAAAGCATCCTGATTGATTAATAACTTAGATTGGTAAACAATTAAATCATACAGTGTTTTACTGTCATGCTGCAAAGAGCCGCAGGAGACACGATAAAGTGCTGCTTGCGAGCCTCAGTCCGAGTATCATTGGTCTAGGTATACTTAATCATGTGTCTGCATGGAAGATGGCCTCTTGAGGTCATTTCTATGAGTCTGTGACTGACATAATCTTGTTTATTAACAAAAAATATACACACAGTCCTGTTTTTCTGAACTCGGTAGAAACAACAGCAGGCAGTTTCCTTGCTAAGAAATCCCTAAGTCTGCTCTTCGGCTATTTCTGTACCCAAGAAGCTGTCAATTTGCACAGCTTAGCTCTGACCTGCCGTATCATCTAGTGCTTTGGGCAGTAACCGTCCAGCCCCAGCTGTTTGTTGCTCCTTCCATTGAGCTTGAAAGAGAGTGTGTGGGCTATCTATGGACTTTAACAAGGTCTATGATGCTTTGGATCCAAGACTCACCTGCTGGTAGCCATTGGAACCTTTCAGCATAATGATATTATTTGGAAAAATGGGGGTATTTTGTCCTGAAGGTGTTTAGGTTAGTGAAAATTCTTATTTCCTTTGGCAGGTCATTCCACAATGCTGGGTCAGTTGTGCAGCATGGGAGGGTGGTGGCATGATCTGTCAATTCAGTATGGCGTAATCCCTTCTAAAAAACCTGAGGTGGGTTTACCTTGTGCACCCTTGCTTCCACGTGCTCTGCAAACTTAATGGATTTACTACACTGGCTGTGCAAGTTACTGCCATTCTACAGCCTGAGCCCAAAGACTCCCAGAAAGAAGGGAACTACACAGAATGGGCATTCCCTTTAGGAGAGCCAAGGTGGATTGATTTAAATCACAGTGATGTGAATCACTGATTTTAGTCATGATTTAAATCAGCAGGCAGGAAATTTTGATTTAAATAATTGATTTGAATTGTGTTTTGCGTTTGTTCTTTTAGTTATTTTCCTAAGGAAAGGTTGATTCTCATTAGTTGGTAACCATTGAAACAAGTTATGTAACTAAATACAGCCCTTACGCTAAATTTGATGTTTCTTTTTGCTAATCAGGAGGATAACTATGTCTATTTACATTTATTTAAGCAACTATATGGCTTACCTTAAATTTATTCCAATTTTTAATTTTTACAATTTTTATTATGTTAGCAAATGGTGAATGATGCATTTTTTTTATTTACTAGATGATTAGTTTTTTACTTCCAATTTGTATCAAGCTCTATTTGAATGGAAATTGAAATTCAATTAAAATGCACAAAAACAGCATTTTAATTTTTTTGTTAAGTAATACTACCTTAAAAGTGATGGATACATAAAAAAAGTATCAAAACAAACTGATTTATTAAACTAACTGATTTATTAAACAAAGGCAGTATTATCTATAGTGACTGAATTGAACTGATTGTTTCTGGTCACTATGTCCTTCAAGATTTTAGAACTCGTAGATCTCATCCTCTCACACATACTTTTTATTTGTAGATTGGAAGAGGAAAACAAGTTTACTGCTTTTGCAGTGCCCAGTTGGTTTCTTATCTTTGAATGAACTAGTCATTGACCTGAACTAGTTGAATAAACTGAAATGAAGAAAATATTCTCTCTGTACTTGCAGAAGAGGCTACTGCTGTGAAAAGCTGGGTTAGCACTTCAGCAAACTCTGGTTCCAGGGGCTCGGCTAATGACTCCCACCAGTTGAGTGGTTTGGCTTTCTTTAAGCAGCTAACATGTATTTCTTAATATTATTTTTTGTATTTCATTGAAATGATTTTAATAATAAGTTAAGGCCTTAACATAGGTTGTTCATTTCAATTTTAATTTTATGGTTTATGTTAAAAAACAAACCTGTGCTTAATTTCAGTGTAAAAAATATTTAAATTCAAAAACCTGATTTTAATATTTATATTTTTAAAATCCATTTTTTTTATTCGCCCTAAGGAGAGCAGAACTGTTGTGTGTTAGATTGTCTTCCCTCTGTATCTCTAGTGATTTGCTTTGAATCACAAATGCATGGTGAGTTGAGGACTTGTGTGAGCTGGCTGTTTGTTTCATTTCTAGATTGGCTATTTAATGTGTGTTTCCATGAGCAGCCTTTCTTTTGCTTTCTTTCTGAGTTGATCTCTAATCTCTTCCTTTAGTCTCCTGGGTGTGGTGTCCCTTTGTTTGTTCTGTAAACTGCATGTCTGATGAACAGGAGATTCTGTCTGTGTTGCATGATGGGATCTTGCACTTGTCTCTCTCCATCGTAGGCTATGTGGAGAGTGAGAGAAGGGGGTGCTATACCTGAGGGGACAGCTCGGTAACAAATGCAACCAGAGAATACTAGCTATATGTCTACAAATGATCTTTCAAAAGACTGATTTAAAACCATGAGCTCATCTGGAAGGGCTGTCGTAGAATCATAGAATATCAGGGTTGGAAGGGACCTCAGGAGGTCATCTAGTCCAACCCCCTGCTCAAAGCAGGACCAACCCCCAACTAAATCATCCCAGCCAGGGCTTTGTCAAGCCTGACCTTAAAAACTTCTAAGGAAGGAGATTCCACCACCTCCCTAGGTAACGCATTTCAGTGCTTCACCATCCTCCTAGTGAAAAAGTTTTTCCTAGTATCCAACCTAAACCTCCCCCACTGCAACTTGAGACCATTACTCCTCGTTCTGTCATCTGCTACCACTGAGCACAGTCTAGATCCATCCTCTTTGGAACCCCCTTTCAGGTAGTTGAAAGCAGCTATCAAATCCCCCCTCATTCTTCTCTTCCACAGACTAAACAATCCCAGTTCCCTCAACCTCTCCTAAGTCATGTGTTCCAGTCCCCTAATCATTTTTGTTGCCCTCCGCTGGACGTTTTCCTATTTTTCCACATCCTTCTTGTAGTGTGGAGCCCAAAACTGGACACACTACTCCAGATGAGGCCTCACCAGTGCTGAATAGAGGGGAACAATCACGTCCCTCGATCTGCTGGCAATGCCCCTACATACACATCCCAAAATGCCATTGGCCTTCTTGGCAACAAGGGCATACTGTTGACTCATATCCAGCTTCTCGTCCATTGTAACCTCTAGGTCCTTTTCTGCAGAACTGCTGCCTAGCCATTCGCTTCTTAGTCTGTAGTGGTGCTTTTGATTCTTCCTTCCTAAGTGCAAGACTCTGCACTTGCCCTTGTTGAACCTCATCAGATTTCTTTTGGTCCAATCCTCTAATTTGTCTAGGTCCCTCTGTATCCTATCCCTACCCTCCAGCGTATCTACCACTCCTCCCAGTTTAGTGTCATCTGCAAACTTGCTGAGAGTGCAATTCATCCCATCATCCAGGTAATTAATAAAGACGTTGAACAAAACTGACTCCTGGGGCACTCCGCTTGATACTGGCTGCCAACTAGACATTGAGCCATTGATCACTACCCGTTGAGCCTGACAATCTAGCCAGCTTTCTATCCACCTTATAGTCCATTCATCCAATCCATACCTCTTTAACTTGCTGGCAAGAATACTGTGGGAGACTGTATCAAAAGCTTTGCTAAAGTCAAGATATATCACATCCACCACTTTCCCATATCAACAGAGCCGGTTATCTCATCATAGATGGCAATCAGGTTGGTCAGGCATGACTTGCCCTTGGTGAATCCATGCTGACTGTTCCTGATCACTTTCCTCTCCTCTAAGTGCTTCAGAATTGATTCCTTGAGGACCTGCTCCATGATTTTTCCAGGGACGGAGGTGAGGCTGACTGACCTGTAGTTCTCCGGATCTTTCCTCTTACCTTTTTTAAAGATGGGCACTACATTAGCCTTTTTCCAGTCGTCCGGGACCTCCCCCGATTGCCATGAGTTTTCAAAGATAATGGCCAATAGCTCTGCAATCACATCCGCCAATACCTTTAGCACTCTTGGATGCAGCGCTTGCGGCCCTATGGACTTGGCTCGTCCAGATTTTCTAAATAGTCCTGAATCACTTCTTTCTCCACAGAGGGCTGGTCACCTCCTCCCCATGCTGTGCTGCCCAGTGTAGTAGTCTGGAAGCTGACCTTGTTGGTGAAGACAAAGGCAAAAAAAGCATTGAGTACATTAGCTTTTTCCACATCCTCTGTCACTAGCTTGCCTCCCTCATTCAGTAAGGGGCCCACACTTTCCTTGACTTTCTTATTGTTGCTAACATACCTGAAGAAACCCTTCTTGTTACTCTTAACATCTCTTGCTAGCTGCAACTCCAGGTGTGATTTGGCCTTCCTGATTTCACTCCTGCATGCCCGAGCAATATTTTTACACTCTTCCCTGGACATTTGTCCAATCTTCCACTTCTTGTAAGCTTCTTTTTTTATGTTTAAGATCAGCAAGGATTTCACTGTGAAGCCAAGCTGGTCGCCTGCCATATTTACTATTCTTTCTACAGATCGGGATGGTTTGTCCCTGTAACCTCAATAATGATTCTTTAAAATACAGCCAGCTCTCCCGGACTCCTTTCCCCCTCATGTTATTCTCCCAGGGGATCCTGCCCATCAGTTCCCTTACGGAGTCAAAGTCTGCTTTTCTGAAGTCCAGGGTCTGTATTCTGCTGCTTTCCTTTCTTCCTTGTGTCAGGATCCTGAACTCGACCATCTCATGGTCGCTGTCTCCCAGGTTCCCATCCACTTTTGTTTCCCTTACTAATTCTTCCCAGTTTGTGAGCAGCAGGTCAAGAAGAGCTCTGCCCCTACTTAGTTCCTCCAGCACTTGCACCAGGAAATAGTCCCCTACACTTTCCAGAAACTTCCTGGATTGTCCTGACACCAACTCCTCCTTTGCTTTTGCTTTGCTAGCCTGCCAAGGGAAAACAGGTTTATTAGTTTGGTTTCTTGCCACCACTGGCCTGGATCTTCCTCTCACCCTGTGAGAGATGGCTCTGTGGGAGGACTCTCCCCAAGGGCCTCCTCACAGAGTTCGGCCCCATCATTCCATTTAGGCCGGGCCTTGTGCCTCCATATCAGATACGCTTCCCAGACTCGCAACTCGTATCCCCAGGAGCATGACTGCACTGGAGTTGCTCTAGCAGGGGACTTCCCAGGTCACCTGCACTGTGGGGATCCCTGCCACTATACTGTCTTTTCTGACTATAGTCAGTTGGAGTGGGGGGAGACAGTGTCTTCCCAAGCCTCACTGCTTGTTCTCTGCTCCTTCCCTTGCGCATCTCATGGAGTCTCTCTGTGGGTTCAGGAGAAATAGAATGCTTTGGAGGCCCCTGCTATCCCTCCCCTCCCCCCTTCTAGGTGGCAGAAAGAGATCTGAGCGCACAGGATCTCTTTTTGAATGAGATTTTTTGCATGATCTTTTGCATCCCAATGTGCAGAAAAAATAGCAAATATGGCAGGCAACCAGCTTGGCTTAACAGAGAAATCTTCAGTGAGCTTAAACTCAAGAAGGAAGCTTACAAGAAGTGGAAATTTGGACAGATGACTAAGGAGGAGTATAAAAATATTGCTAGAGCATGCAGGAGTGTAATCGGGAAGGCCAAGGCACGACTGGAGTTGCAGCTAGCAAGGGATATGAAGGGTAACAAGAAGGGTTTCTACAGGTATGTTAGCAACAAGAAGAAGGTCAGGGAAAGTGTGGGACCCTTACTGAATGGGGGAGATAACCTAGTGACAGATGATGTCAAAAAAGCTGAAGTACTTGATGCTTTTTTTGCCTCGGTTTTCACAGACAAGATCAGCTCCCAAACTGCTGCACTGGGCAACACAGTATGGGGAGGAGGTGAGCAGCCCTCAGTGATGAAAGAACAGGTTAAGGACCATTTAGAAAAGCTGGACATGCACAAGCCCCTGGGTCTAGGTCTAATGTATCCAAGGATGCTGAGGGAGTTAGCTGACGATTGCAGACCCATTGGCCATTATCTTTGAAAATTCATGGCAATCGGGGAAGGTCTCAGATGATTGGAAAAAGGCAAATATAGTACCCATATTTAAAAAAGGGAAGAAAGAGAAATTAGGGAACTACAGACTGCTCAGCCTGACTTCAGTCCCCAGCAAAATCATGGAGCAAGTCCTCAAGGAATCCATTTTGAAACACTTGGAGGAGAGGAATGTGATCAGGAACAGTCAACATGGATTCACCAAGGGCAAGTCATGCCTGACCAACCTGATTGCCATCTATGATGAGATAATTGGCTCTGTGGATATGGGAAAGCGGTGGATGCAATATATCTTGACTTTAGCAAAGCTTTTGATACAGTCTCCCACAGTATTCTTGCCAGCAAGTTAAAGAAGTATGGATTGGATGAATGGACTATAAGATGAATAGAAAGCTGGCTAGATTGTCAGGCTCAACGGGTAGTGATCAATGGCTCAGTGTCTAGTTGGCAACCAGTATCAAGCGAAGTGCCCAGGAGTCGGTTTTGTTCAACATCTTTATTAATGACCTGGATGATAGGATAAATTGCACCCTCAGCAAGTTTGCAGATGACGCTAAGCTGGGGGGAGAGGTAGATACACTGGAGGGTAGGGATAGGGTTCAGCGTGGGCTACGTAAATTGGAGGATTGGGCCAAAAGAAATCTGTTGAGGTTCAACAAGGACAAATGCAAAGTTCTTCACTAAGGAAGGAAGAATCCCATGCGCCGCTACAGACTAGGGACCGACTGGCTAAGCAGCAGTTCTGCAGAAAAGGACCTAGGGGTTACAGTGGAGTAGAAGCTGGATATGAGTCAGCAGTGTGCCCTTGTTGCCAAAAAGGCCAACGGCATATTGGGCTGTATTAGTAGGAACACTGCCAGTAGATCGAGAGAAGTGATTATTCCCCTCTATTCGGCACTGGTGAGGCCTCATCTGGAGTATTGTGTCCAGTTTTGGTCCCCCCACTACAGAAGGGATATGGACAAATTGGAGAGAGTCCAGTGGAGAGCAACGAAAATGATTAGGAGGCTGGGGTACATGACTTACGAGGAGAGGCTGAGGGAACTGGTGTTGTTTAGTCTGCAGAAGAGAAGAGTGAATGGTGATTTGATAGCAGTCTTCAGCTACCTGAAGGGGGCTCCAAAGGGGCTGGAGCTCGGCTGTTCTCTGTGGTGGCAGATGACAGAAGCAGGAGCAATGGTCTTAAGTTGCAGTGGGGGAGGTCTAAGTTGGATATTAGGAAACACTATTTCACTAGGAGGGTGGTGAAGCCCTGGAATGGGTTACCTAGGGAGGTGGTGGAATCTCCATCCTTAGAGGTTTTTAAGGTCAGGCTTGACAAAGCCCTGGCTGGGATGATTTAGTTGGGGTTGGTTCTGCTTTGAGCAGGGGATTGGACTAGATGACCTCCTGAGGTCTCTTCCAATCCTAATATTCTATGATTCTGAGATCTAGGGAGGATGAATCCAGGCAAATAATTTAAAGCTCCGATTAGCCACTGCTGCTTTTAGGCTGGGCAAATGATGTGTTGAGAATATATGTGCTGATAATGAACTGCTGTCTGCAGGGGGTTGAAGGTAAAATGGGGAGTAATGAGGGAAGGAGCAGTGAAGGCACTACCCAGATTCTGCATACAATCTCTGAGGAGCTGAGTGATTTTGGCTAAAATGACCAGCAGTGAAATGTGTATGTTACCATATAAATTGCCATAGACTACACAGGAGAGCTAGGTGGGAAACTGTTTTCTCATCCCATGAGCGTTTTCAGGATTTAAAAAAGTTTCCCATCCTGAATTGGGGCAAAAAGTTTATATCTTGAAAAATTTCGTGAACCAATAATTGAAAACAACTTTCAAATTGGGTCAACTGAAATGTTGGTTTTGACCCTTTAAAGATATTGTTTACTTTTTTTAGTATAACGTAACTAAAATCTCCAAATGAAAAGTTGCTTCGCATTAAGACAAAACTTTGTTTTGAAAATGTCAAAGTAGGTGGTTTAGAGTAGACAATTTAGAAACTTTTTTTCTCAAATATTTTTCAAAATGAGAAATTTTGTCAAAACCAATGCTTTCCTGTAACCAGTTTCAATGAATCCCCCAACTCAAAAATATTTTGAAAATACAGAGTTTTTGTCAGAAAATTCCTGACAAGCTCTACTACAGAGTTAACACTCACTGAGAAAAATACGGCATGGATCACATCTCTCAGGACAATTTTTCTGTCTGTCTGCAGGGTCAGTCAGGCAGCACTGTGTCTGGTCATATTTGGAAGGTTTTCTTTGCAATATACCAGTATGACTTTTAAATTAAAAAATTGAGTTTGCTCACGTAGCCCCAACCACATTTCTTCAATGTCACTACAGTTATCAGCTCCATGTGACTACTGGGTTGGTGGTGCGCCTTTGATTTTTCCTTCAATCTACTATGGAGAGATTTTAGAACTATCTAGTGAGAGGGGCTATGGATGGGTTATTAGACTCACTCCAGCAGAGAAAACTAATTTAAAAAGATATGTGACAGAACCAGCATGCGCTTCCTGAGTCATAAATACCCAGGAACTATGATCCATTTGTATTTAAAAGTCTAAACCTAGTTCTCTGATTATTTCAGGAAATTAAACTAGATATATGCAGATTTAGTGTCTCTTGTCTACTACACATCTGATTAACTGTCTGAGGCTAGTTAAAACTGACGGGCATTCTCTTGTGCACTTCTCTTAAACCACAGTAATTTACAAATAGTGCAAGTCTTAGGCAGACCTCATGGTCCCCAGAACTCAGTTTTATCAGCCTTACTTCCTGTTTCTTTATAGAGTGTAGAGTGGAACCAACTTTTAAATCTACATCTTTATAAAGTCAAGTGGTGGAATGCTATATATAGGAGCCTAACTCCTTTTGAGCATTCTACCCAAAGTACCTCTAATCCATTTTCCACATCCTGTTGGATGGCATATGGATGTTTTCCACACCCTTAGCAGAGTTTTCATTTTCTTCAGCAAGAGTCCCAGAGCTGGTACTCAAACTAGATGCTTTTGCTGCATACAGGTTTGGTAAATAAAATGGAACACGAATGAAAGTTTCAGGCCAGTCGTATTTTTCCTTTTTTGGAAAAGGATAACGTGTCAAAAATAGGGGTTAGAATGGACTAAACCTGTAACTTTAAGGGGTCATGACTGAGTCCCAGATTCAGAGTTCATAGACTTTAAAGCCAGCAGCTGTGAAACAAAGTTTCCTTTATACATTTTTTTTCCATGTCATTTGTTTTTCTGAATTACCTTGTATCCCATCCTGGATCTTCTGTAGCGATTCTATCTCAGTGGCAGCCTCCTGTGTGTGTTTAGGATTTTTAGCAATTGCACAAGAGAGATTCTGTCAGGTGAACTTAAGTGATGACAGAAAATTCTGTTTTCAGCCAGGCACTCTCCAGCTCTGCTTTGGAAGGTCATTCTCTCTGCATGTGTGCAAAGCTTTACCTGAACTCAGATGCGTTCTCTGAAGTGTTTCAGAGTAGCAGCTGTGTTAGTCTGTATTCGCAAAAAGAAAAGGAGTACTTGTGGCACCTTAGAGACTAACAAATTTATTTGAGCATAAGCTTTCGTGAGCCACAGCTCACTTCATCCCACCGAATGCATCTGATGAAGTGAGCTGTAGCTCACGAAAGCTTATGTTCAAATAAATTTGTTAGTCTCTAAGGTGCTACAAGTACTCCTTTTCTTTTTTGCGAATACAGACTAACACGGCTGCTACTCTGAAACTTGTCTCAGAATGTCCCTCCTTGCTTCTGTCCCCTCCATAGAGAGCATCCGGTCCTGGGAGTGGAGAGTTGAGATCCTTACATAACTTAATTGAGCTATTGAACGGGATAATTAAATGACTACGTGAAGTATGCAGGGTCCCTGGAATGTGTAGCCTTTCAAAAGCACTTGTTTTGAGCTTTGTAATGTTAGAGAGTTCACACTGTGCCGAAACCCCTTTTCTGTCCACCCTGGGATGTAGGAACTAGTGTCTGTCTTAACTTTGAGCAGCTTTGTACTAGAGAAGTATTTAGTTTATCCTACTTGCTAAGAGTGCCCTTAGCATCGCTCTTCTAAACTGTGGAACTGAGTTATTTATAAGTAGTCAGATTCTGAGCTGTCATGAATCACCACAGTCCCATCAGCCGACACTTTGAAGGAGTGATGTGTTTTAAGGCTTGAATTGCAAGTGCCAGGGAATCTAGAGGACTAATACTGAGCTCCCAGACTACTGTCTGCTGTGATGCTTTAGATTGCCTCTGGCAGGAGGAAAAACCACCCTGAAGCTGTTATATGGCTGAGTGGTGTGAAGTATATAACACATAGTGTAGAGCTCTTTAGTTGGAATTGATAACAGTGACATTCACATACTCCAGAGCTAAAAGACCAGCTAGTTTCAGGGGAAGAGGAAGGGTCTCTGGGATTGGAGTTCAGGAACTGTGCTGCAAATTAAGAGCCCAACTTTGATATAGTCTCCTGCCTTGGGTGTATTTAACCTCTTTGCCTGTTTCCCCAAATGTAAAATTGGACTGCTAATCTCTGTCTAATGGGGATGTTAGATCATGTTTGTAATGTTCTGTGGGGCAAATTTCAGTCTCAATGAAGTCCGTTGGAAAACTTCCACTGACTTCAGGGGGAACCGGATTAGGTCCTATATAAATACTAAATATTATTTGTTGTTATTATTGCTTCCAAACAGGAAAGATTGGACTCCAGGAGTGAGTTATTTCCTTGTTGGGAAACAAATGGGTGGAACAGACACAAGATATTTTTTCCTAGCCTTTATGTGTTTATGCTATGTGCGTAGTTCCTGTTTTTCCTTTTAAGCAGGGGTGGATATTAACCAGCAAATCAACTCTAAAGCTGATAGCTCATTGGCTTGAGAGAGTCGCTGTGTTCAAACCCTCAATCAGCCAGCACTTTCTCTCACAGTGACCCAGCTGCTGAGTGACTTCTATGGCTTTTAATCTTACCACAGAAGCATTACAATAATTTCTTTTACTAAGACTCACGAACCTCATGCAGCTTTGGCTGGTTTGCAGAACGAAAGGAAATCCTACCTGAACACCAGACTCGGACCCTCATGCACACCTCTGCCTCATTCCATAGACAGGTTTCAGAGTAGCAGCCGTGTTAGTCTGTATTCGCAAAAAGAAAAGGAGTACTTGTGGCACCTTAGAGACTAAAAAATTTATTAGAGCATAAGCTTTCGTGAGCTACAGCTCTCGTCTCCTAATGCCCCTACTCTACTTGCGCTACATTCATGACATCTTCATCATCTGGACCCATGGAAAAGAAGCCCTTGAGGAATTCCACCAGGATTTCAACAATTTCCATCCCACCACCAACCTCAGCCTGGACCAGTCCACACAAGAGATCCATTTCCTGGACACTACGGTGCTAATAAGCCATGGTCACATAAACACCACCCTATATCGGAAACCTACTGACCGCTATTCCTACCTACATGTCTCTAGCTTTCATCCAGATCATACCACACGATCCATTGTCTACAGCCAAGCTCTACGATATAACCGCATTTGCTTCAACCCCTCAGACAGAGACAAACACCTTCAAGATCTCTATCATGCATTCCTACAACTACAATACCCATCTGCTGAAGTGAAGAAACGGATTGACAGAGCCAGAAGAGTACCCAGTAGTCACCTACTACAGGACAGGCCCAACAAAGAAAATAACAGAACGCCACTAGCCATCACCTTCAGCCCCCAACTAAAACCTCTCCAATGCATCATCACGGATCTACAACCTATCCTGAAGGACGACCCATCACTCTCACAGATCTTGGGAGACAGGCCAGTCCTTGCTTACAGACAACCCCCCAATCTGAAGCAAATACTCACCAGCAACCACACAACAGAACCACCAACCCAGGAACCTATCCTTGCAACAAAGCCCGTTGCCAACTCTGTCCACATATCTATTCAGGGGACACCATCATAGGGCCTAATCACATCAGCCACGCTATCAGAGGCTCGTTCACCTGCGCATCTACCAATGTGATATATGTCATCATGTGCCAGCAATGCCCCTCTGCCATGTACATTGGTCAAACTGGACAGTCTCTACGTAAAAGAATGAATGGACACAAATCAGACGTCAAGAATTATAACATTCAAAAACCAGTTGGAGAACACTTCAATCTCTCTGGTCACTCAATTACAGACCTAAGAGTGGCTATCCTTCAACAAAAAAGCTTCAGAAACAGACTCCAACGAGAGACTGCTGAATTGGAATTAATTTGCAAACTGGATACAATTAACTTAGGCTTGACTAGAGACTGGGAATGGATGAGTCATTACACAAAGTAAAACTCTTTCCCCATGTTATTTCTCCCCCCACCCCACCCCACCACACCCCCCACTGTTCCTCAGATATTCTTAAAAAGAAAAGGAGTACTTGTGGCACCTTAGAGACTAACAAATTTATTAGAGCATAAGCTTTCGGGAGCTACAGCTCACTTCATCGGATGCATTTGGTGGATCCGATGAAGTGAGCTGTAGCTCACGAAAGCTTATGCTCTAATAAATTTGTTAGTCTCTAAGGTGCCACAAGTACTCCTTTTCTTTTTATTCCATAGACAGACTTCCATCTGAACTTTTCTTTACTTACTGTTGTTTTACCTGTAACACCTGCCATGACCACATTGTGTTTTTTAGTTTGTTTCCTTGGTGTGTTTGGCTGCACATTCTTCATAGACAGTTCCATTGTTTCTCTTGTATAGTCAGTTTCTTATTCTGTTCGTGTGAGGTTTTTCACACAGCTTCAGGGGAAAGAAAAGCACTTAAAATGTTGCTGTAACACCATTAGAATTGTAGGGAGGCTCAGGCAGGAGTAGTATCTGAAACTATTTTTTAACTGAAAATTTGAATTTTGCTAGAGTTCAAGTTGTTTGTGTCCCTTTAAATTGAAACAGTCTTATTGACTCTTGCTGGACCTCACTGGCTGAGTAACTGAATCTCTTTCTACCCTGACTTTTGTTCTCAGAGAATAATACTTTGCATTTCTACAGCACCTTCCATCTGAGAATCTCCGAGCACTTAACAGATAAGCATTGTATCCATTTTAGAGACGGGAAAACTGAGGTACAGAGGTTGAGAGACATGTCCAAGGACACGCAGTAAATTGATGTCAGAGCTGGGAATAGACCCAAGACCTGACTTCTGATCTCATGCTCCGCTAGCTTTTTTCTTATATGCACTGTGATACGTTCTCCCTGGCACATCTTCTAGTCTGTTAATTCAAGGACATCAAGATTTTTACTAGGACTTTTTATCCTATAAAAGAATAGGAGGACTTGTGGCACCTTAGAGACTAACAAATTTATTTGAGCATGCTAAAGGTGCCACAAGTCCTCCTTTTCTTTTTGCAAATACAGACTGACACAGCTGCTACTCTGAAACCTGTTTTTATCCTATAGAAATGTCAGCAGTTCCACAAGCAGTTTTCTTGAGAGCATGGAAATGGGAAGGCCTCTCTGTGGGGGAATCAGGGACTGAAGCCCGAGTAGTTAACGTGCAGGCCTGATCACTGACATCAATGGAAAAACTCCTGATGGACATTGGATCGGACATTAGGAAGCAGTAGAAGACAGCAGGCTGTATGTGTGTACGCTGTGATCTGCAGTATGTTGAGGGCAATGGATCTGGTTGCTGTTATTGCTTTAGAAGCCCTACACTGCAAAGCGGTTCTGGCAGTCTCTCTCCAAACATTCCCCAGATCTTTGATAAAGAACTAACCAGCCCTTCATTTTGACTGCAAGCGCTGCTGTGGTACTGCAAGTGCTCTTTTGGAAATGCTGACAAGGAGCCGCCTTTTCACATCATTCTCCTGGGAACTGTGACTGACTCCACAGTGTCTGTGGAATCAAAGGGAAAGTGGTTTGAAAGGACTTCTTTCCCCAGAACACAGTGCAACACAGAGGAGCTTATTTCTTCCTTTCTTTCTCGCTTCTGCTTCTTGCTATGCAGAACGGGTTTGTCTGAGCTGAGCCATCCAGTCCTTGTGAGTATATTCATACTTATCAGTGGATACTTTCCTGGAGCTGAAAATATGTTGCTTGTTTACTATAAATACTTTTCCTATTACCCAAATCTTATAAACCAGCATAGCAGCTCACAAGCTCATCTCATCCTCTTGTGCTGCTTCCAAAATTGCAAACTTTACCTAGCATGGGATCTGGTTCATGCATCTTCCTGATGCTGGGGGAAGCAAAAATGACAATGGGCAGCCATTGCAATTGCTCTCCAGCCAGACCAGTAACATGTTACTAGTTTCAAATGAAACCAACTTTGTCTATTAGATTTAACTCCTGTTAAGAAATAGCTACAATCAGTGCAGCTTTAGGAAGATACGTACAAAACACACATACCCCTTTAGATTTAATGCAGCAGCAGCCATATGGTAAGTATATAAACGCTAGCGATTGAGTCCTTATTTGAGGATCAGCAAACCTGTCACTTAACAGTCAGACTCCTCTGTAAATCTGACCACCTCTGACTTTAAATCTTCCCAAAAATGAATCTAAAGTTATTGTCCTTAGTGAGCTTGGTTTGAGAAGAATTCCTAAGGATGTTAGGCTGAAATCACTTCTGGCACTTCTCCATTTTCAACCTATCTCTATATGAAATCTGTAGAGACAACTCCCCTCGCCCATAAATAGATCAAGTGCCTCTGAGGCTGTATTTCAGGGAATTTAAAGGAAATTGATAGAGACCATGCTGTATTGACTATTTCCTGAACAATTCATTGCAATAATCCAATTATGGAAGGCCTGCAAAGTGGAAAAGTGAGGCCAAAGTGGAGGCCATTGATTTTTGGACAGGTGTATTTAGCCAGGGTAAGCCTCCAGGGCTCATATAAGGAACAGGATGATTGCAGCTGATTGCAGAAATAATACACAAGGACAACTAAATAGCATACATAGTAGTGCAGGGATGGCTGATTCCCCGCGGTGCACACCTCAGCAGGGAGCACAGCAATTAGCCTTTAGCCCTAATAAGTTTAGAAGCACATGTTTGGGAAGATGCTTAACCCCCGTATCCTTTGAAAGATACTGTTTTTATCTTGCGTATAGTAGTATTTATGTACATAAAGACTCTGCAAGGAAGCACATCACTGGAACAGTATGGACTGGTCTGTCTCTGCACAAAGTCCTCGTAGGAGGAATGTTGCAGAAGTCAGGAAGGCTGGAAATGGCACCTAGAGTTGAGGGCAGATTCCAAATAGCCTGAAGAGTGTGGCACAAGGGATACAGAGCAACATCCAGAATGGACAAGCAAGTGATCATGTACGCAATATCTGAGCTTCTAGGGGTGCGGCGTTAGTTCCATAAGTTACATTCATTTTTTAATTCTCTTTACTAAATGTTGTTCTTTCAGTCTAAGCATGTAAATCAGGGATTTCCCTAATTGTCTTTGTGTTTCTTCACTAATCAACCTCCGTGAAAAGAAGTATGATGGCGTCTGATAGAAATGGCAACACCTGCGTGAAAGTAACATACAGCTGAGGCTTCCCCAGCACTTGGATGCTAGGAGCTGTAACCCGAAAGTACAAATAAGAGGAAAACTGCACAAATTTGGCACATTTCAGAAGTGTGAAGGTTGTTTATTATGCCTGTTTAAAGCAGCTTGGAAACTGGTTCACACTTTCTTCCATTGGGTTCCCACGACTCGGGTCAGTAATGAGCAAGATGATAGCCCCAAGCGTTCAGCGGAGAAATGCCTGTTGGAATTAAGAGCACAGGGAAATTATACCTTTTACAGTTTATACATGGTGACAAGCACTGCTACCTTCTGAGCCTTCATGCTGTGGCACTAACGAAAATGAGTGTGGGTTTCCTTTAGGTAAAATGTGCACCTCTTGTGGAAATAACACCCCATATACACATTTAAAGCATTTAAAAATTCTGCTTCTGCAAAATACTGTTGGCTGGGTGCTCTGAAGAACTGGAACTTACAGACCTAGTGAGATAGGTGCCTTTGATCTAGCTATCTTAGGGTATGTGTACACACATATAATATATGAAGATATAATTTCCAGCTCATATGGACATATCCGCGCTGGCTCTGCTCAACCTAGCCTGCTAAAAATAGAAGTGTAAGAGTGGTGGGATGGGCTATCCACCCTGAGCATGATCCCATCCGAAACCCTAGGCGCATATTTGAGCGCCTCACCTATCCTGCTGGGCAAGCCGCCGTGACTACACTTTTGTTTTTAGTGCCCTAACTCGATCAGAGCTTACACAGGTATGTCTACCCCAGCTGGAAATTAGACCTCCATCTCATGTAGACATTATACTGCTGCCTATCACCATAGTATTCAAGTGCCTTCCATGTAAAGTCAAAAGTAAAATCAGTGGTGAATTCCCTAGTGGACTTCAAGAAGTCTCTGGCTTTTCTCTCTTTTCAGGATGAAAACTCTGCTCAGACTGGAGGTTTTTATTTTTATTTTTTGGCTTGGTTGCAGTTTAAGGATGGAAAACAGTGCCAGTGTTGTGAGCATCATTCTTTGGTGGGAGGGCTTTCTCAAAGAGGAAGGTTTTTCAGCATTTCTTAAAGATAGTCAGACAAATACAGAGTCTGATTTCCTCTGAAAGTTGGTTCTCTAGCCAGATCCCCTGAACTGAAAATGCTGATCTCTACCATCAGTTCTCATTCAACAATGGTTGACTGTTCTCGCTATCCGATGGCTCTTCAGTTACCTGTTTTGGAATTAATTAGAATCATAGACTATCAGGGTTGGAAGGGACCTCAGGAGGTCACCCAGTCCAGTTCTAAATAAACCAGTTTCCCAATCACAGAAACCACAAGTGCAGTTGGCACAAATGGTGTCCAGTTCGTTGACATTTTCTGGAGATTGAATGTGTGTCGAGCCCCTCTTATTCTTGGAGTGTAATCTTCCAGGAAAAGGTTGAGGCATGTTGGCAGAGGACAGCATGGAGAGGCTTTATGTTAGCTGCAGGGGTATAGATGCCTTTTTTGTTTGTGGTGGACTAGGATTAAAAAAATAATAAAGAGCTGTTGAATGTGGCTTTAATGAATAGTTTTGTACCATAACTAAATCCCTCCATTTTAATAAAATGAGATAAACGAGCTTCTGTTCCAAACCCAGTGTTTCCTTTATTACTGGAGTCCCTAAATTCCCCAGTTGGTTATGCCCATGCCTGCTTTGTGGATAAATAAAGGTTTTCAGTCTGCAAACTGAGTACTGCAGAGCTGGCGACCCTGCCCCCTTTTACCAGCCTCAAATACAATTCAGTTGCAATCTGTAAAATTAATGAGCATCACCCGCTGCTGGGGAACTGGATCATGAAAAACCTGAGCCCTTGGAAGTCCCAAAGCTATAAAGCCACAACCTGACTGCTTTGTTTGTGGGCAAGGGGATTTAAAAGGAAATCCTCTTCACCCCTTCTCCAGGCAATTAGTTGTCTTCAGGGCCAGTATAACCACTAGGCGAACTAGGCAGCTGCCTAGGGTGCCAAGATTTGGGGGTGCCAAAAAGTGGGGCCCCCCAATTTTTTTTTTACACTATTGCTCCCAGCTGGGGGACACCGTGGCTGGCAGGGGAAACAGTGCAGCCAGCAGCGCCTCCCCCTGCTCCCAGGGGGCTGCCAGCCAGGGTGACACAGCTAGACACACCCGAGAGCCTGACACCATCTGGTGCTGCAGCTCCTGATTTGAGCCAGCCTCTCCCTCCCCGCTCCCCAGCCCTCTCCACCCCCGGTATTTCCTCCTCCGCCGCCCCACACAGCGCCCGGCCCGGGTCTCCCGCTCTCTGTCTCTGTCCAGGCTCGGAGCAGCCCCTGCTCCAGCCATGCCCCACGCAGGAAAAGCAGGCTGCTGGTAGTGCTCCCCCTGCTGTGGGTGTGCCAGCCCCTCTGCCCTGCACCTTGCCACCTGGCGGGACTTTTGAGCAATGAGATGGCCAAATCACCAGCTGGCTTTGTCTCTCTTGGGGTTCCTGTGGATCGCTGCTCTCCTCTTCTTCTTGGGAACGAGGAGGAGACTGGAGGTGGCACGACCTGAAGGGCAGACGCCAAAGGTAACGAGCACCCGCTTCTCTTCAGGGACTGGTGGCGGGGGTCCAGCCGGGATTGGCGCAAGGGGGCTTTGCAAGAGTAGTGTGGTGTGCCCAGCAGTCCCACAGGCTAGAGCCCCTGCAGGTGACCACGGGGAAATGCCCCGAGTACACGTGCAACTTGGAGAACAGTCACATGTGGGAGAACTGCTTGTTTCGGTGCCCTCCCTCCCCCTGTGCTCATGCTGTACGCCAGGCTTGGGGAACTGGGTGCCAACTGCTTTGCAGCCTTTTCGCAGTGAAGGCCTTAGAGAAGGCAACCAAACCAGGGCATGATGCACTGAGAGCATCATCACCAGTGGCTTACATTTGTCCATTATACCCCTGCCACCATCTCTTCCTGCTTCCCCCCTCCCCTCCCAAGGGTTTTTAATGTAGGGCTGGAGGAGCGAACAGGATTGTACGGCAGCCTAGCGATAGCCCAAAGGCAATCTGCATTTGCTGTGATGGGAATGGAGATTAGCTCGCTCGTTTCCTTGCATTCTGTGGGAGTTTTGCCTGAGTAAGACCTGAAGTGCTCAACATCACTGAAAATCAGTCCCAGAATGACACCAACGCCTCTGCCCTGGGCCAAAGCTTTCTGAGTAAGGGGCTTCAGCAGCAATTGGTGTGGGGCAGAGTAAAGCAACCAGAACGGTCATGACGGAGGCTGGAACTCTGTCCTCACCTCACACCTGTGGGGAAGACAGGCCTTCACACACTCCCTCCTGTCTGCATTTCACTTTCCAGCCCAGGAGCAAGGAACCATTTCACACCTTAGCGCTGGGGGAAGCTGAAGCCCAGAATGGGGAAGTAACTTGCCTGACGTCATCCAGTGAGTTGGTGCCAGGGTGGAGAATAGAAACCAGATCCCGTTTCCCAGCTCTGTGCTCTGATCCCCAAAACAGCCCTTTCCAGATCCATGGGGGGGGGGGAGGAGGGACTCTAGCCATTGCAGGAGACCCAAGGCCATTTATTTTCATTAAATATGTAGACTAAATAATGAAATTAATAAATTTTCAAGCCGAACGTGTATTAATTCTAATGAACAATGCCACATTATGCAGTATTCATTTTTGAAAGTTTATAATAAACGATGCTCCTGGGGGAGGGGGAGCGCAAGGTGGAAGTTTCGCCTAGGGCGCAAAATGTCCTTGCACCAGCCCTGGTTGGCTTACTCTGCAGAGGAACCACTCTCTGGTGAATAGCAGTATGTCCTGCTGTGTCTCCCATCGATCGGACAGCAGGAGTCTGCTTTGTCGCCTTGTAACAGCAGAAGTAGTATCTATCTGGGGGGTTTCTGTCTTTTCTGCCTAACCCTTTTCCTCTTAAATGTGTTTTTCTCCAGTTCCCTTTGCACCCTTGCTGCCCAGAGGCTTCTACTAGCCCTGGATTGGCCCTGCTTGCAGCTAGCTATCTTCCAAGTGGTTTTTACACAAAGCTTGTGTTGTGACTCTTAAGAATGTGTGGTGCAAACAGGAGGCTAAAAATAGCTGAGGATCAATAATTATAGAACAAGCTGTGCTTCTATTTATTTTTAAAAAGTAATCTGTATATTGACAACCCAGCAAGGTGGCTTCCCCTGACCCTGTGCTAATACAGTGTGAGGCTCTGTGCCTGCACTCCTCAGGAGGGATCAGGCTCACTGATCTTTTGCCATGTCAAGAGATGTGAATACTCTGCATTTTTGCAGTTCTGGGGCCTGGGTTTATCTTACGCTTTTTGGTGTCTGTGAGAGACGAGTTCCTCACCTTTGATTAGCACATAACCTCAACCTAACTCGCCCATTGGCCAAGGAGACTGCTGGCCCTGGGTGACTGCTGGGTGTGTGAAGTCGTGGGCCCCATAGGAGGAAATTCAGCCCTGGGCAGAGGGCCACCCCCAGGCCTATACCTCATTTATGTGCCATTTAAGCTTTGCAAGTAGTGCCGCGCTTAAATGGGACTTAACTGGTGCCTACTTTGTGCTGGTCCTTTGCACAGGGGGAAACACCACCCTTTTAGAGTAGGACCCTGATTTAAGAAAGAATTTAAGCACATGCTTAGCGCTGTCCTGAATAGGTACCAGGTTTTCAGAGATCTTTAGGCACCTAAAGATGTGGATTGGCTTTTCAGCAGGGTCCAGGTGCCTAATTCCTATGGGAAGCAGTGAGAGCAAGGCAACTAGCTGCTTTTTAAAATTCCAACTATCCATATCCCTAGGTGCCTAAATAGCTTTGCAAACCTGGCCCCAAATGCTTGACTCTGAATCCTGGCTGTCATCAAACCTTACTGAGAAGTGACGAGCCATGGACAGTGTGAAGGTTTCATGAATATTTGTTCCATCAAATACTTTCATTGGCACAGGAGTATGTGGATTTGGGGTGCCTTTGGTGGTGGTGATGGATTTCTTTTGAAAGCCTGAGACTCTCACCAGCAATTTTATTGGAGCTAAATCCTTAGTGAAGCACAAGTCTGGCGGTATTGCAGCTTGATTCTGTAGTGAGTCAAGAGGATTAAGTCTGTCTTGGATTTCCATGTGGAAGCTGACCCACCATTGTAATCTTGAAGAAATTGAAGAATTAAATCCATGATATCCGACTCTGCCTTCAGCACAGCCAGGATGTGAGCTGGGCAAGCAGCAGACAGAACAGGGGTCTCAAACTCAAACGCGGCACAGGAGCTAGCAAACAGAGCTGTAAACAGGGGAGTTTGAGTGGGAGTTCTGTTGGAGGAGAAGGTATTTGTACTTGGTTTTGTATTTTTAGTATTTTTGTGTGTGTGTGTGTGTGTGTGTGTGTGTGTGTAGAGGCTTGTAGAGGCTTTCTGCTGGGAGAGAAGCTGCGCCCTGATTAGGGGGTGGGGCTTCTAACTAGAGGTCCTATAAAGGTAGCCAGCCAGTCAGGCAGCGGCACAGGAGCTAGCAAACAGAGCTCTAAACAGGGGAGTTTGAGTGGGAGTTTGGATTGTGGTGCTTGTTTGGAGTTTGCTTTTGCTGGGGGGGGTGGTCTTTTTGGTGTGGCTTGTGTTAATTAACAGGATTTAGGTGGGAAGGCGATGACAGATACAGAGGCAGCTGTGGGAGTGACTCCTGTAGTGGAAGACACATTGAGGATGACTGGATGTGGAAGCTGTGGTATGTACATGATCCTGGAGGGGGGACCCGGAAAGAGTTTTTTCTGCATGAAATGCCGTCTGATAGAGCTGATGGAGGAAAAGATCCGAGGTTTGGAGATGCAGGTGGAAAGTCTCGTTGAGTTTAGGAAGGGGTTTGAGCAGATGATGGAGCAAAGATATGAGGTATCTGAAGGGAAAAGCTCAGATCTCACAAATGGAAGCAGGGCTGGGGAATTCTGAAGGGAGACTGGGTGAGGAAAGTGGTCAGTGGAAGCATGTGACTAAAAGAACCAGGCAGAGGAAAAGATGGGCTAGTGAAGAAGAAGTAGAGCTTAGGAACAGGTTTGCAGAGTTGGAAAATGAAGAAGGGGCTCAGCAGGTAGTTGCTGAAGGTGGAAGGGCAAGGAAGAGGAGAAGAGAGGCTAGTCCTATAGGAAAAGGGGAAGAGTCAAGGGAGACTACACCAAATATGAGCCCCAGGAGGATACAGGATGGTTGAAGAGGATTATAAGGGAAAATAGGAATGGAAAGAACTTGCAGCCAGAGGGAACAGGGGAGAGACTGGAGAATAGCACTGTCACCAGCAAAAGGCAGGTCTATGTGATAGGGAACTCTTTACTGAGAAGAATAGACAGGCCTGTAACTAGAGCTGATCCAGGGAATAGAAGGGTGTGCTGTCTTCCCGGTACTGAAATACGGGATGTAGACCTGAGGTTGAAAAGGATCCTAAAGGGAGCGGGAAAGAATCCCCTAATTATCCTTCATGTGGGAACAAATGATACGGCTAGATTCTCGCTGGAAAGTATTAAGGGAGACTATGCTAGGCTGGGGAAGACGCTTAAGGAAATTGAGGCTCAGGTGATCTTTAGTGGGATCCTTCCTGTTCCTAGAGAAGGGCAACAAAGGTGTGACAAGATTATGACTGTCAACAGATGGCTTAGGCAGTGGTGCTATAAGGAGGGCTTTGGGATGTATGGCCACTGGGAGGCATTCACAGACAGAGGAAGGTTCTCTCGGGATGGACTTCATTTGAGTAGGGAAGGAAATAGACTTCTAGGATCAAGGCTGGCACAACTGATAAAGAGAGCTTTAAACTAGGAATTAGGGGGAGATGGTTGGGAGATGTCCAGGAAATCTCCACGCCAGATTTTAGCATTGAGAGGGAAGAAGACGAAGTAAGAAAGGATACAGCCGTGGGTAGGAGAATGTATATAAGGAGCGAGGGCGGTGTGGATACTAGTCTAATAGGTTATACTGGCTGTAGAATGACTGTGCCTAATAGGGTACAAAATGTGAGCGAGGCCAAACAGCAAAAATTAAGATGTTTGTACACCAATGCGAGGAGCCTAGGTAACAAAATGGAGGAACTAGAGCTACTGGTGCAGGAAGTGAAACCAGATATTATAGGGATAACAGAAACATGGTGGAATAGTAGTCATGACTGGACTACAGGTATTGAAGGGTATGTGCTCTTTAGGAAAGACAGAAACAAAGGTAAAGGGGGTGGAGTAGCATTGTATATCAATGATGAGGTAGAATGTAAAGAAATAAGAAGCGATGCAATGGATAAGACAGAGTCTGTCTGGGCAAAAATTACATTGGGGAAGATAACTAGTAAAGCCTCTCCTACGATAGTGCTTGGGGTGTGCTATAGACCTCCGGGATCTAATTTGGATATGGATAGAGCCCTTTTTAATGTCTTTAATAAAGGAAATACTAATGGAAACTGCGTGATCATGGGAGACTTTAACTTCCCAGATATAGACTGGAGGACCAGTGCTAGTAATAATAATAGGGCTCAGATTTTCCTAGATGCGATAGCTGATGGATTCCTTCATCAAGTAGTTGCTGAACCGACTAGAGGGGATGCCATTTTAGATTTAATTTTGGTGAGTAGCGAGGACCTCATAGAAGAAATGGTTGTAGGGGACAATCTTGGCTCAAGTGATCATGAGCTAATTCAGTTCAAACTAAATGGAAGGATTAACAAAAATAAATCTGCAACTAGGGTTTTTGATTTCAAAAGGGCTGACTTTCAAAAATTAAGGAAATTAGTTAGGGAAGTGGATTGGACTGAAGAACTTACGGCTCTAAAGGTAGAGGAGGCCTGGGATTACTTTAAATCAAAGCTGCAGAAGCTATCGGAAGCCTGTATCCCAAGAAAGGGGAAAAAATTCATAGGAAGGAGTTGTAGACCAAGCTGGATGAGCAAGCATCTCAGAGAGGTGATTAAGAAGAAGCAGAAAGCATACAGGGAGTGGAAGATGGGAGGGATCAGCAAGGAAAGCTGCCTTATTGAGGTCAGAATGTGTAGGGATAAAGTGAGACAGGCTAAAAGTCGAGTAGAGTTGGACCTTGCAAAGGGAATTAAAACCAATAGTAAAAGGTTCTATAGCCATATAAATAAGAAGAAAACTAAGAAAGAAGAAGTGGGGCCGCTAAACACTGAGGATGGAGTGGAGGTTAAAGATAATCTAGGCATGGCCCAATATCTAAACAAATACTTTGCCTCAGCCTTTAATAAGGCTAAAGAGGATCTCAAGGATAATGGTAGCATGACAAATGGGAATGAGGATATGGAGGTAGAGATTACCATATCTGAGGTAGAAGCGAAACTCAAACAGCTTAATGGGACTAAATTGGCAGGCCCAGATAATCTTCATCCAAGAATATTAAAGGAATTGGCACCTGAAATTGCAAGCCCATTAGCAAGGATTTTTAATGAATCTGTAAACTCAGGAGTAGTACCGAATGATTGGAGAATTGCTAATATAGTTCCTATTTTTAAGAAAGGAAAAAAAGTGATCCAGGTAACTACAGGCCAGTTAGTTTGACATCTGTAGTATGCAAGGTCCTGGAAAAAATTTTGAAGGAGAAATTAGTTAAGGACATTGAAGTCAATGGTAAATGGGACAAAATACAACATGGTTTTACAAAAGGTAGATCGTGCCAAACCAACCTAATCTCCTTTTTTGAAAAAGTAACAGATTTTTTTAGATAAAGGAAATGCAGTGGATCTCATTTACCTAGATTTCAGTAAGGCATTTGATACCGTGTCACATGGGGAATTATTAGTTAAATTGGAGAAGATGGGGATCAATATGAACATCAAAAGGTGGATAAGGAATTGGTTAAAGGGGAGACTGCAACGGGTCCTACTGAAAGGCGAACTGTCAGGTTGGAGGGAGGTTACCGGTGGAGTTCCTCAGGGATCGGTTTTGGGACCAATCTTATTTAATCTTTTTATTACTGACCTTGGCACAAAAAGTGGGAGTGTGCTAATAAAGTTTGCAGATGATACAAAGCTGGGAGGTATTGCCAATTCGGAGAAGGATCGGGATATTATACAGGAGGATCTGGATGACCTTGTAAACTGGAGTAATAGTAATAGGATGAAATTTAATAGTGAGAAGTGTAAGGTTATGCATTGAGGAATTAATAACAAGAATTTTAGTTCTAAGTTGGGGACGCATCAATTAGATGTAACGGAAGAGGAGAAGGACCTTGGAGTATTGGTTGATCATAGGATGACTATGAGCTGCCAATGTGATATGGCTGTGAAAAAAGCTAATGCAGTTTTGGGATGCATCAGGAGAGGCATTTCCAGTAGGGATAAGGAGGTTTTAGTACCATTAGACAAGGCACTGGTGAGACCTCACCTGGAATACTGTGTGCAGTTCTGGTCTCCCATGTTGAAAAAGGATGAATTCAAACTGGAGCAGGTACAGAGAAGGGCTACTAGGATGATCCGAGGAATGGAAAACTTGTCTTATGAAAGGAGACTTAAGGAGCTTGGCTTGTTTAGCCTAACTAAAAGAAGGTTGAGGGGAGATATGATTGCTCTCTATAAATATATCAAAGGGATAAATACAGGAGAGGGAGAGGAATTATTTCAGCTCCGCACCAATGTGGACACAAGAACAAATGGGTATAAACTGGCCACCAGGAAGTTTTTAGACTTGAAATTAGAGGAAGGTTTCTAACCGTCAGAGGAGTGAAGTTTTGGAATAGCCTTCCAAGGGAAGCAGTGGGTCAAAAGATCTATCTGGTTTTAAGATTCTACTCGATAAGTTTATGGAGGAGATGGTATGATGGGATAATGGGATTTTGGTAAGTAATTGATCTTTAAATATTCAGGGTAAATAGGCCTAATCCCCTGAGATGGGATATTAGATGGGTGGGATCTGAGTTACCCAGGAAAGAATTTTCTGTAGTATCTGGCTGGTAAATCTTGCCCATATGCTCAGGGTTTAGCTGATCGCCATATTTGGGGTCGGGAAGGAATTTTCCTCCAGGGCAGATTGGAGAGGCCCTGGAGGTTTTTCGCCTTCCTCTGTAGCATGGGGCATGGGTGACTTGAGGGAGGCTTCTCTGCTCCTTGAAGTCTTTAAACCATGATTTAAGGACTTCAATAGCTCAGACATAGGTGAGGTTTTTTGTAGGAGTGGGTGGGTGAGATGCTGTGGCCTGCGCTGTGCAGGAGGTCGGACTAGATGATCAGAATGGTCCCTTCTGACCTTAGTATCTATGAATCTATGAAATGACCATGGGGGCCACATGAGGACTAGTGCATTGGCCTGAGGGCCGCATCACTGACACCCCACCCTTGCTGCCCCCGGCCCCTCCCCCACACTACTCCTTCTATGAGGCCCTGCCCCTGCTGTGCCTCTTCCCACCCCTTCCCTGCCCCCATTCCAACCCCTTCCCTGAAGTCCCCAACCCTGCCTCCTCCCTGCCCCCAGGGGGAGCAGGTGGGGTGTGTGGGGTGTGTGGTGGGGGCTCAGGTCAGGGAGTTGAGGTGCAGTTGGTGTGCAGGGTATGTCGGGGCTCAGGGCAGGGAGTTGGGGTGTGGGGTGCAGGAGGGGTGAAGCAGGGGGTCAGGGTGCAGGGTGCAGCAGGGGGCTCAGGGCAGGGAGGTGGGGTATGGGGTGCAGGAGGGGTGGGGGTGCAGCAGGGGGTCAGGATGCAGGGTGGGCAGGGGGCTCCAGGCAAGGGGATTGGGGTACAGGAGAGGTGCGGCAGGGGGCTCAGGGCAGGGAGTTGGGTGCAGGAGAGGTGTGGGTGCGGCAAGGGGCTAGCAGGGAGTTGGGGTTCAGGGTGCAGGAGGGGTTCGTGATGCAGGCTCTGGCCTGGCGCCACTTACCTAGAGTGGCTCCGGCGTGGCAGCGGCACACAGGTTCACTGCCTGCCCCGGGCCCCGGCCCCCCACCGCTCTGCTCCACTCCAGGAAGCAGCCGGAACCATGTCCCTGGAGGTGGTGGGGAGGCACACGGCTCCATGTGCTGCTCTTGCTGCTCCTCCAGGTACCTCCCCCGAAGCTCCCATTGGCCGCGGTTCCCCGTTCCTGGCCAATGGGAGCTGCAGGGGGCGGTGCCTGGAAGCGAGAGTAATGCACGGAGCCCTCTTCCCCCCCACAGGGCGACTGGGGCAAGGTTCCGGCCGCTTCAGGGAGCGGGGCGGGGCTCGTGGTGCCACAGAGTAGGCAGAGGGGTGTGCGGGGGTGGGGGGGACGGGCACGGGAGCTTGGTGGGCCGCATAAAAGAACCCCGCGGGCCATGTGTATGAGACCCCTGGACTAGAATACAGATCAGGAGCGAGTGAGGTAGCGTTGTACAAAGTGTGTGGGGGGGCTCCATTTGGAGCACTGGGGGCAGTTTTCAGTCCTTTATTTTGGGAAGACATGGAAAAAGGTGGCAGGACTGATCAAAGGTCTCAAGGGTTGTAACAAGGAAGAGGTTCAGAATATTGTTGCTTATTTTCTTGTGAATGTAAGTGAGAAGACAAGTTCAGAGAGAGAGGATATTGTTAAACCTGTAACAAGAATAACATGCAAACTGAAACCAGCTACTGAACACGGCTCCATTTTCCCCTGTGGCAAGTGGGAGTTTTTGGTAGTAGTTTTTATTAAGCCTGTGTGTGCCTCAGTTTCACCCTATATTTTGCATTGCTACCCACCCAGTGGAGGGAAAAGGGATTCAATTTGCTCTCAGGGCAGACTTAGGGCACGGCTACATTAGAGTTTAATGTAGCTCTCTAAAGTAGCCACTCTAAGCCAATTGGAGAGAGCTCAGCTTAAGTACTCCAGCCCCCACGAGCGGCAGTAGCTATGTTGGCGGGAGAAGCTCTCCTGCTATTCACACCAGCGCTTATATCGGTGTAACTTATGTTGCTCAGGGGGGTGGTTTATTCACACCCTGAGCGACATTAGTTCTGCCGACATAAGCAGCAGTGTAGACGTGGCCTAACGAATGTAGGTGGTGGGTGTTACCCACGTGTCTGAGCAGGCTGACAGCATCATTTTAAAAAAAGACTGGCTGACTCAGATCAATGGAAAATCTGAGAAGACAATGGAAAACCCAGTTAGCAGGCCATTGACACCTACCAACTACGGACCAGAGGGAGGAAGATTTCCCGGTCTCTCAGCAGGGACGCAGAGCAGAGACTCCAGCTTGAGAACAAGGGACTGCTAGAAGGTGGGGGGATAAGTGTAGGCTCTGAAAGAAGCTTGGGGCTCTCTCAGGCCTGGTCTGTAGTTGGTTTAACTATGTTGGATAGAGCTGTAAAAAGTCCACCCTGCTGAGTGGCATAGTTTAACAGGCCTAAGTCCCCTTATAGACAGTGCTGTGTTGATGGAAGAATTCTTCTGTTGACCTAGCTACCGCCTTGCAGGGAGGTGGGAGAATTCCTCCCATGCACTGCGCTGCTGTAGCGTTTTAAGTGTAGACAAGCCCTCACATGGCAACTTTCTAGGGCATGTCTACGCCACCACTTATGTTGGCAAAAATTATGTCGCTCAGAGGTGTGAAAAAAGCATACCCCTGGGCAACATAAGTTTCGTCAGTATAAGCACTCATGTGCACAGCTCTATGTCGGCGGCATAGAGTGGCTCTACAATCGATCTTAAGCTGACGCATCTGCATTGGCATAGCTATGCCGCTGTAAGTTCGCTAGTGTAGACATGGCCTAAGGAAGGTAGTCGGAGAGAGAAACAGAGCCTGAAAATAAAAGTTCACTACAGTTTGGCTGGTGAACTGTGGCTTGACCTGACTGGAATGTGCTTTAACCTTTATTTCTCTCTGCTAACCTCAGGACTTCTAATGCCGTTCCACATGACTAATAAATCCTATTCCATTTTGAAAATGCTGTTTGGGGTGTCACTGCAAATATTGGCTGGGGTGCATTTGTCCACTGCTCAGTGACTAGTCTCCACCCGGAGTCTGTCTCTGTTGGATGCGCTGAGCAGAGCTCACAGTGTGAAACAGGAGTGCCGGAGCCCAGTTGCTCAGTGTGTGAGGCTGAGTGGCCTACCCTGAAGAAAGAGTGAGACCCCTTGGGTGTCTGGCCCACTAAAGGGATTTCTGCTACAGACTTCGAAAAATGGAGTGTAGCACAGATCTTGTAGATCTGTGACATCCTTCACACCACCGCTTTGGTGCTTATGCAGAATAAGAGTACAAGTGGTCACCCCCTGAATTTAATGGCAGGTGATTTTAACAGAAATAGCTGCTGGATGTAACTGGACTATAGGACTCTTGCCTGAAGGAGGCCGGAGAGTCGGATACAGTTGCAGGATTTTAAAAGAGAGTTTAATGACTGATAGTAATGTTTGTAGTTACTTGTATGAAGATGGGATAATCTCATGCTTCAGGGCGTGAGTTGGTCACCACAGATATCAGCAAGGAGTTATTTCCCATCCACAGCATAACAAAAATAGCCAAGTGCATTCTGGCATTGGCCACTGCTGGAAGCAGGACACCAGACTGCATGCAAGTAAGATGTGAAAGCCTCCTGTAATAGCAGTGCCACAGAGAAGCCTGAAATCCTTCTGATCTTTCAGAGATCCATTGGTGAAATCTTCTCTGCTGATACTGTGCAAAGCTCTGAAATGGGTATCTATATTTGCACAGTAATGCCCTGCTAACTTCTTTGGATGGCAGACTAAGGAATCAAGGATTGGCTAATGTGAGTTCTCGGTTAGGCTGTGTCACAGTACACCTCTGAAAATAGCTGTCAAGGTTCCTTCCCCACTCTGAACTCTAGGGTACAGATGTGGGGACCTGCATGAAAACCTCCTAAGCTTACTTTTACCAGCTTAGGTTAAAACTTCCCCAAGGTACAAACTATTTTACCTTTTGCCCTTGGACTTTATCGCTGCCACCACCAAACATCTAACAAGTATATAGTTGGGAAAGAGCCTGTTTGGAAAAGTCTTTCCCCCCCAAAATCCTCCCAAACCTTACACCCCCTTTCCTGGGGAAGGTTTGATAAAAATCCTCACCAATTTGCATAGGTGAACACAGACCCAAACCCTTGGATCTTAAGAACAATGAAAAAGCATTCAGATTCTTAAAAGAAGAATTTTAATAGAAGAAAAAGTAAAAAGAATCACCTCTGTAAAATCAGGATGGTAAATACCTTACAGGGTAATCAGATTCAAAACATAGAGAATCCCTCTAGGCAAAACCTTAAGTTATAAAAAGACACAAAAACAGGAATGTACATCCCATTCAGCACAGCTTATTTTCTCAGCCATTTAAAGAAATCAGAATCTAATGCATATGTAGCTAGATTACTTCCTAAATTCTAAGACTCCATTCCTGTTCTGTCCCCGGCAAAAGCATCATACCAACAGAGAGAGCCTTTGTTTCTCCCCCCCCTCCAGCTTTTGAAAGTATCTTGTCTCCTCATTGGTCATTTTGGTCAGGTGTCAGCAAGGTTATCCTAGCTTCTTAATCCTTTACAGGTGAAAGAGTTTTTCCTCTGGCCAGGAGGGATTTTAAAGGTGTTTACCCTTCCCTTTATATTTATGACATGACCCCCAAATCACAGATAGGGTGAAACGCTGGCTGTGATTTCTTCCTGGAGCTCTAGGAGAAAACAGAGTTAATAAGACACATGCACCTCTAAGACTAACAATATTTTCCATATCTCAAGGACGATTTTAACCAGTTGATTCTGGGAAACTTTCCCGGGAGAGTGCATCAGCCACTTTGTTAGAAGCTCCTGAGAGCTTCATCATCCTGTTGGATGTCCGAAATCAAAATCTTGGAGAGCTAAACTCCACCGAATACGTTTTTTGTTATTTCCCATGGCGGTATGAAGCCGCTGTAGCGCAGCATGGTCGGTTTGCAGGTGGAAATGCCGTCCCCAAACATATAGGTGTAGCTTTTCCAGAGTGTAGACAATGGCGTAACATTCTTTTTCACTGACTGACCAGTTGCTTTCCCTCTCAGACAGCTTCTTGCTAAGAAACACTACAGGGTGGATTCTTGATCCAGTCCTTCCTGCATTAAAACAGCTCCCACACCATGCTCGGACGCATCTGTGGTTACTAGGAAAGGTTTGTCAAAGTCTGGGGCCCTTAGTACAGGGTCAGACATGAGTGTCGCTTTAAGCTATAGGCCTTCTGACACTCTTCGGTCCACTGAACGGCATTTGGCTGTTTCTTTTTGGTTAGGTCTGTCAGTGGGGTGGCGATTTGGCTGTATTGCGGTACAAATCGTCTGTAATAATCGCCAAGCCTAAGAAGGATGACTTGGGGATAGGTCACTTTTGGATAGCATCCACTTTGGCCTATAGGGGGTTGATAGTTCCTTGAGCCACCTGGTGTTCAAGGTAAGTCGCTCTGTTTAGGTCTATTTGACACCTCTTAGCCTTAACAGTTAGTCCTGCCTCCCTTATGCGCTCAAAGACTTTGTAGATGTTCCAGGTGTTCTACCCAGGAATCTGAAAATATGGCCACATTGTCAAGGTAGGCAACTGCATATTCTCCTAATCCCTCTAGGAGACCATCTACAAGTCTTTGGAAGGTGGCGGGTGCATTCTGTAGCCCGAAAGGGAATACATTAAATTCATACAGCTTGACATGGATGGTGAAGGCTGACATTTCCTTGGTGGATTCATCTAGCAGTACCTGCCAGTACCCCTTGGTTAAGTCCAAGGTAGAGATGAACTGGGCCAATCTCAGTTTCTCTAATAGTTCATCTGTGCGTGGCACTGGATAGTTGTCTGGGTGAGTTACAGCATTTAGCTTACGGTAGTCCATGCAAAAACATATCTTCCCATCTGGTTTGGGAACTAGAACCACTGGAGATGCCCATGCACTGCCAGAGGGGCAGATTACACCCCTCTGTAACATATCCTGGATCTATAGCAGTTTTAGCTTGAGGAGACACCCGGTAAGGTTGGACTTTAATTGGGTGAGCATTACCTGTGTCAATGGAGTGGTATGTCCGTTCAGTCAGCCCTGGGGTGGTTGAGAACGTCAGCGCATAGCTAGTGCACTGCTCCTGGATCTGCTGTCGCTGCATACGCCCAAGGGTCATGGAGAGGTTCACCTCTTCCACGCCACCAGCACTTTTCCCTTAGTAGTAGACACCTTTAGGCCACTCAGCGTCATTCCTCCCTGGGCCGTAAACTGACAAATCTTTAATTCTCTGGAATAAAAGGGCTTTAGAGAATTAATATGGTATACCTTAGGCTTTCGGTTTGAGGTGGGGAATGCTATGAGATAATTAATAGCTCCCAGGTGCTCCTGGACCGCGAATGGCCCTTCCCATGACGCTTCCATTTTATGGGCCTGGAGCTCCTTTAAGACCGCGACCTGGTCCCCTACTTTGAAGGAATGCTCTCTGGCATGTTTATCATACCAGGCTTTTTGCTCTTTTTGAGCATCCTTTAGGTTTTCTTTAGCAAGGGCTACAGAGGTTCGGAGGGTGTTTTGTACGTTGGTTACAAAGTCCAGAATGTTAGCTCCTGGAGAAGGTGTAAATCCCTCCCATTGCTGCTTCACCAATTGTAATGGCCCCTTAACCTCGTGGCCATATACAAGTTCAAATGGTGAAAACCCTAAACTAGGTTGTGGTACAGCTCTGTAGGCAAAGAGCAACTGCTGCAACACTAGGTCCCAATCATTGGCGTGCTTATTTACAAATTTACGTATCATGGCTCCCAAAGCCCCATTAAATTTTTCCACCATGCCATTTGTGTGATGATGGTAAGGGGTGGCAACGAAGTGATTCACCCCATGAGCTTCCCAAAGGCTTTCCATAGTTCCTGCCAGGAAATTAGTTCTTGCATCTGTGAGGATGTCGGAGGGCCAACCTACCCTGGCAAAAATGTCTGCTAGTGCCTCACACACACTTTTAGCCCCAGTGTTACTTAGAGCTACTGCTTCTGGCCATCGGGTGGCAAAATCCATGAAAGTCAGTATGTACTGCTTCCCTCTGGGTGTCTTTTTCGGAATAGGACCCAGAATATCCACAGCTACTCGCTGAAATGGAACTTCAATAATGGGGAGTGGCTGTAGAAGGGCTTTGACCTGGTCTTGGGGTTTTCCCACTCTTTGGCATACCTCACAAGACCGGACATAGGTAGAAACATCCTTGCCCATTTCCTCCCAGTGGAATGACCTCTCCAAACGGTCTTTGGTCCTGTTCACCCCAACATGGCCACTAGGATGATCGTGGGCTAAGCTCAAGAGCTTGACCCGGTACTTAGTTGGAACTACCAACTGTCTCTGAGAATGCCAGTCTTCCTGGTGTCCACCAGAAAGAGTTTCCTTGTATAAAAGTCCTCTTTCTACAACAAACCTGGATCGATTAGAAGAGCTGAGAGGCGGTGGGTTGCTCAGTGCCGCCGTCCGAGCTCTCTGGAGGCTTTCATCTGCTTCCTGTTCGGTCTGGAACTGTTCCCTTGATGCTGGAGACATCAGTTCCTCATTGGATTGTGGGCTTGGTCCCTCTGGAAGTGATGTAGGGGATGGGGCTGTTTCCATTGACTGTGAACTTCTCTCCACTGGTGCACTATGTTGGGGTTCAGGCTCCAGCTGAGCTTCTTGGGTAGGGTTATCGGCTGCTGCCGGTTCAGGTTCAGTGGGGCACTCTGGTGTTGAGGTTGCAAGTACTGGGTTCAGTGCTGGCAATGGGTCTCGTGCTAGTTGTTCCGCCGGTTCCGGTTCTGGGACTGGCTGTGTCTGGGTCTCTGTGACTGGATCCACTACTGCTGTTGCGGACATTGGCCTGCGGTCCGGGTCCATCACCTCTGACCGGGTCCTGGTAAAAATTTCTGGAACAGAGCTAGGCGTGATGGCTGGTTTAGCCTGGCCGCGGGTGACCATTCCCACCCTCTTGGCTAGCTTCCCTTTATATTTATGACAATAGCATTGGGGTATTTTTTGCCAGTACTTTGATGTGAGTTTTAAAAATCATTGTCCAGATGCTGAAATTCTACCATATCAAAGGGGAGAATTATGGGCTATTGTATCAATAACTCATGTGCAAGAGGAGGATTATAAACTCCAGAAAGTCCTAACAAAACTAGATATTTTAACAATACAATGATAGTTGAAGCTCCAGTCAGGAGCTGGGTAACGTGCATTGGGAGGAGTAGCTTAAACTGTTCATCCACAGAGATGGGTTTGAAAGTAAGTGTATCTGCAGAGGTGGCCATGGTGCGGTGATGCAGTTTGCTTAGGTTAAATTCACCCCTGAGCGCAGGGCCAGTTCAAGGCATGCGAGCCACCTAAAAAGTCCTGCTTAAGCCCAACTTTGCACAGAGGTGAATCTCACCCACACTGCATGATGAAGATAGAAGAGGAAATAAGATGTTCACCTGTATTAAAAAGGGACAAAGAAGAATATGAAAAGTATTCTGTCTGTTCTGCAAATCCATGAGTTGGCCTCGCCTTGGGAGCAGCCTTCAGTTTCGGGTCTCTCATCTCAAAAAAAAGACTCAAGAAATACAGCAAAGATCGAGAGGGCACCCAGGAGGTAGGAGGGCACCATCAGAGGAGGGTTGAAAAGGTCTACGACTATTTTTAGATCTGGAATTGTGAAAAGTGAGACCGGAGATGAGAAAGCATAGAAAGTCATGGGAGGATGGTATAGTAATAGCCAGCTGGGCTTTCAATTTATTCCATCCCATAAAGAGGGGCACAGAGGGGCACTCAGTCAAATAGAGGCAAGAACTGTAAAACTGATCAAAGGAAATATTTTTAAAAATAACGTATAATTAATTTGTCAAACTTGCTACCAAAGGCTATACTTGAGACAAAGATCTCTGTAAGATTCAAGTTTCAGAGTAGCAGCCATGTTAGTCTGATGAAGTGAGTTGTAGCTCATGAAAGCTTATGCTCAAATAAATTTGTTAGTCTCTAAGGTGCCACAAGTACTCCTTTCCTTTTTGTAAGATTCAAGGAAGGTGTTGAACACTCCCCCGCTCTTATTAATGGCAATCAGAATTTTGTGTGCCCTCTCTTACCCCCTTCCAATCTTGTTGGTGCTCTAGGAGTGATGTGAAGGGTGGGAGAGAGGTGGGAGAGTTCTGGGTGTGTTTCTTTTTCTGCATTTGTTTTGGCAGCTGCTACCTGGCCAGGGCTGTGTCTTTTGACCAAGATACTGACTGATCTGCATCAGGAAGAATAAAGCCATAGTAGAGGGCTGTGAACTTTGGGGATATGTGGTCAGGAGTCTCTGTGCCCCAGGCTTAGGGAGTAAACTTACCTCCAGCTGGGAGGAGGAAGAAATTTCCCCTTGTGGTTTGAGTTGCATAGTTAGATGCCTAATAAGGCTTCTCTGCCTTCCTCTGAAGCAGGTGGGCCATTGTGAGACAGGATGTTGGATGGGGTGGCCTAGTGATCTGAAGCTGAGCCGCTACTGCGGTCCTTGAGTTCCTGGAGCATAGGACATCCTCAGCCTCTGCTATTGGTTTTCTAGGAAGAAGAAAAGGAGTACTTGTGGCACCTTAGAGACTAACAAATTTATTAGAGCATAAGCTTTCGTGAGCTACAGCTCACTTCATCGGATGCATTTGGTGGAAAAGACAGAGGGGAGATTGATATACACACACAGAGAACATGAAACAATGGGTTTATCATACACACTGTAAGGAGAGTGATCACTTAAGATAAGCCATCACAAGCAGCAGGGGTGGGAAAGGAGGAAAACCTTTCATGGTGACAAGCAAGGTAGGCTATTTCCAGCAGTTAACAAGAATATCTGAGGAACAGTGGGGGTTGGGGTGGGGTGGGGGGGAGAAATAACATGGGGAAAGAGTTTTACTTTGTGTAAAAAGAAAAGGAGTACTTGTGGCACCTTAGAGACTAACAAATTTATTAAAGCATAAGCTTTCGTGAGCTACAGCTCACTTGAGCTGTAGCTCACGAAAGCTTATGCTCTAATAAATTTGTTAGTCTCTAAGGTGCCACAAGTACTCCTTTTCTTTTTGCGAATACAGACTAACACGGCTGCTACTCTGAAACCTGTCATTACTTTGTGTAATGACTCATCCATTCCCAGTCTCTAGACAAGCCTAAGTTAATTGTATCCAGTTTGCAAATTAATTCCAATTCAGCAGTCTCTCGTTGGAGTCTGTTTTTGAAGCTTTTTTGTTGAAGGATGGCCACTCTTAGGTCTGTAATTGAGTGACCAGAGAGATTGAAGTGTTCTCCAACTGGTTTTTGAATGTTATAATTCTTGACGTCTGATTTGTGTCCATTCATTCTTTTACGTAGAGACTGTCCAGTTTGACCAATGTACATGGCAGAGGGGCATTGCTGGCACATGATGGCATATATCACATTGGTAGATGCGCAGGTGAACGAGCCTCTGATAGCGTGGCTGATGTGATTAGGCCCTATGATGGTGTCCCCTGAATAGATATGTGGACAGAGTTGGCAACGGGCTTTGTTGCAAGGATAGGTTCCTGGGTTAGTGGTTCTGTTGTGTGGTGTGTGGTTGCTGGTGAGTATTTGCTTCAGATTGGGGGGCTGTCTGTAAGCAAGGACTGGCCTGTCTCCCAAGATCTGTGAGAGTGATGGGTCGTCCTTCAGGATAGGTTGTAGATCCTTGATGATGCGTTGGAGAGGTTTTAGTTGGGGGCTGAAGGTGATGGCTAGTGGCGTTCTGTTATTTTCTTTGTTGGGCCTGTCCTGTAGTAGGTGACTTCTGGGTACTCTTCTGGCTCTGTCAGTCTATTTCTTCACTTCAGCAGGTGGGTATTTTAGTTGTAGGAATGCATGATAGAGATCTTGTAGATGTTTGTCTCTGTCTGAGGGGTTGGAGCAAATGCAGTTATCATAGAGCTTGGCTCTAGACAGTGGATCGTGTGGTATGATCTGGATGAAAGCTAGAGGCATGTAGGTAGGAATAGAGGTCAGTAGGCTTCCGATACAGGGTGGTGTTTATGTGACCATCGCTTATTAGCACCGTAGTGTTCAGGAAATGGATCTCTTGTGTGGACTGGTCCAGGCTGAGGTTGATAGTGGGATGGAAATTGTTGAAATCCTGGTGGAATTCCTCAAGGGCTTCTTTTCCATGGGTCCAGATGATGAAGATGTCATCAATGTAGCACAAGTAGAGTAAGGGCATTAGGGGACGAGAGCTGAGGAAGCGTTGTTCTAAGTCAGCCATAAAAATGTTGGCATACTGTGGGGCCATGCAGGTATCCATCGCAGTGCCGCTGACTTGAAGGTATACATTGTCCCCAAATGTGAAATAGTTATGGATGGGTGAGGACAAAGTCACAAAGTTCAGCCACCAGGTTAGCCGTGACATTATCGGGGATACTGTTCCTGGCAGCTTGTAGTCCATCTTTGTGTGGAATGTGGGTGTAGAGGGCTTCTACATCCATAGTGGCCAGGATGGTGTTTTTAGGAAGATCACCAATGGACTGAAGTTTCCTCAGGAAGTCAGTGGTGTCTCGAAGATAGCTGGGTATGCTGGTAACGTAGGGCCTGAGGAGGGAGTCTACATAGCCAGACAATCCTGCTGTCAGGGTGCCAATGCCTGAGATGATGGGGCGTCCAGGATTTCCAGGTTTATGGATCTTGGGTAGCAGATAGAATACCCCAGGTCGGGGTTCTAGGGGTGTGTCTGTGTTGATTTGTTCTTGTGCTTTTTCAGGGAGTTTCTTGAGCAAATGCTGTAGTTTCTTTTGGTAACTCTCAGTGGGATCAGAGGGTAATGGCTCGTAGAAAGTGGTGTTGGAGAGCTGCCTAGTAGCCTCTTGTTCATACTCCGACCTATTCATGATGACGACAGCACCTCCTTTGTCAGCCTTTTTGATTATGATGTCAGAGTTGTTTCTGAGGCTGTGGATGGCATTGTGTTCTGCATGGCTGAGGTTATGGGGCAAGCGATGCTGCTTTTCCACAATTTGAGTTTATGCACGTCGGCGGAAGCACTCTATGTAGAAGTCCAGGCTGCTGTTTCGACCTTCAGGAGGAGTCCATCCAGAATCCTTCTTTTTGTAGTGTTGGTAGGAAGGTCCCTGTGGGTTAATATGTTGGTCGGAGGTGTGTTGGAAATATTCCTTGAGTCGGAGATGTCGAAAATAGGATTCTAGGTCACCACAGAACTGTACCATGTTCGTGGGGGTGGAGGGGCAAAAGGAGAGGCCCCGAGATAGGACAGATTTGGGGACAATGTATACCTTCAAGTCAGCGGCACTGCGATGGGTACCCGCATGGCGCCACAGTATGCCAACATTTTTATGGCTGACTTAGAACAACGCTTCCTCAGCTCTCGTCTCCTAATGCCCCTACTCTACTTGCGCTACATTGATGACATCTTCATCATCTGGACCCATGGAAAAGAAGCCCTTGAGGAATTCCACCAGGATTTCAACAATTTCCATCCCACCATCAACCTGAGCCTGGACCAGTCCACACAAGAGATCCTCTTCCTGGACTGTACGGTGCTAATAAGCGATGGTCACATAAACACCACCCTATATTGGAAACCTACTGACCGCTATTCCTACCTACATGCCTCTAGCTTTCATCCAGATCATACCACACGATCCATTGTCTACAGCCAAGCTCTACGATATAACCGCATTTGCTCCAACCCCTCAGACACAGACAAACACCTACAAGGTCTCTATCATGCATTCCTACAACTACAATACCCACCTGCTGAAGTGAAGAAACAGATTGACAGAGCCAGAAGAGTACCCAGTAGTCACCTACTACAGGACAGGCCCAACAAAGAAAATGACAGAACGCCACTAGCCATCACCTTCAGCCCCCAACTAAAACCTCTCCAACGCATCATCAAGGATCTACAACCTATCCTGAAGGACGACCCATCACTCTCACAGATCCTGGGAGACAGGCCAGTCCTTGCTTACAGACAGCCCCCCAATCTGAAGCAAATACTCACCAGCAACCACACACCACACAACAGAACCACTAACCCAGGAACCTATCCTTGCAACAAAGCCCGTTGCCAACTCTGTCCACATATCTATTCAGGGGACACCATCATAGGGCCTAATCACATCAGCCACGCTATCAGAGGCTCGTTCACCTGCGCATCTACCAATGTGATATATGCCATCATGTGCCAGCAATGCCCCTCTGCCATGTACATTGGTCAAACTGGACAGTCTCTACGTAAAAGAATGAATGGACACAAATCAGACGTCAAGAATTATAACATTCAAAAACCAGTTGGAGAACACTTCAATCTCTCTGGTCACTCGATTACAGACCTAAGAGTGGCTATCCTTCAACAAAAAAGCTTCAAAAACAGGCTCCAACGAGAGACTGCTGAATTGGAATTAATTTGCAAATTGGATACTATTAACTTAGGCTTGTCTAGAGACTGGGAATGGATGAGTCATTACACAAAGTAAAACTCTTTCCCCATGTTATTTCTCCCCCCACCCCACCTCACCCCCCACTGTTCCTCAGATATTCTTGTTAACTGCTGGAAATAGCCTACCTTGCTTGTCACCATGAAAGGTTTTCCTCCTTCCCCCCCCTGCTGCTGGTGATGGCTTATCTTAAGTGATCACTCTCCTTACAGTGTGTATGATAAACCCATTGTTTCATGTTCTCTGTGTGTGTATATCAATCTCCCCTCTGTCTTTTCCACCAAATGCATCCGATGAAGTGAGCTGTAGCTCACGAAAGCTTATGCTCTAATAAATTTGTTAGTCTCTAAGGTGCCACAAGTACTCCTTTTCTTTTTGCGAATACAGACTAACACGGCTGCTATTCTGAAACGTGGTTTTCTAGGGTATGCTTTCCTGGTTGTTGGTAATCCATGTGCATTGCCTTCACCCCTGCCGCTGAAGGGAGTGTTAATTACAAAGGTTAGTACTGTACATCATGAGGACCCACACGAATACTTCAATAGAGGGAGAGCAGATGTGCCAAGATAGGAGCAGCTGTTCTGAATTGCTGGAGGGGAAGAGGGAAAGACTGGCAACTCTCTTCAGTGAAGCTCTTTTGCAGCTGTCGCTGCCATTTATCATCTGAAAAAAAGAAAAGGAGTACTTGTGGCACCTTAGAGACTAACAAATTTATTTGAGCATAAGCTTTCCTGAGCTACAGCTCACTCATCTGAGCCATGGATGTAATTAAAGTGTGCGTGGGGGAAGAGGGAACCTGCCCCTATTTTCCCAGGAAACAGAGGAGGTCACAGTGTCTCAGCCCTCCCCTCAGCCAGCACTTGGTCCAAGGTTATTCCACTGATCTGACAACAAGCTTTCCCCTCAGCCACCTGAACCTGACCAAGAGCATGTGGCAAAAGGCTCCTGGGGCCCGGCTGGAGATAGGTCAGTGTAAGTGGGGTAATAAGTTTCAGAGTAACAGCCATGTTAGTCTGTATCCGCAAAAAGAACAGGACTACTTGTGGCACCTTAGAGACTATATAGTAAGATATATACATACAGATAAGTTGGAAGTTACCATACAAACTGAGAGGCTAATTAGTTAAGATTAGCTATTATCAGCAGGAGAAAAAAACTTTTGTAGTGATAATCAAGATGGCCCATTTAGACAGTTGACAAGAAGGTGTAAGATATTTAACTTAAGGAAATAGATTCAATATGTGTAATGACCCAGCCCCTCCCAGTCTCTATTCAAACCTAAGTTAATGGTATCTAGCCACTTCTATTAGCCAAGGCTGTACCTTCTGTATGTGTCCCAGTTACCACGAGAGGGGGGAAGAGCAGCACACTCTGTGGGTGTGGGTTACACTCCCACCCCACCCCGGCTGGGGAAAAACAGCCTGCTCAAATCCCCCTACTGGCCACTACTTACAACATCATGCACCTGCAGCATTTAGTGGCGGCAGCAAGTATTGAACCTTAGGACCTCTGGATCTAAAACCATGAGCATTTACTAAAAGATCCACCTCTGTTAGCTCACAATTAGTAGCCTCTGTGTGTGGTCCAGCCACTAGAGGGAGACAGAGCACTGCATGAGGAAGTGTGTTACCTGTCCAACACCTGCTTTTTGAACAAAAAGATCCATGGTCACCAGTGAGTTTCCTTGAATGTTCTTCATATCACATCCTATACTGTGAAACGGAGCAGTGCAGGGCATCTGTGTATGGAGGGAGCACAGCCAGTAACTTGGTTAGCAATAAGGGGTGGGTGGGTGGATGTAAGTTGCCACTACTGAGATTTAGACAAGCTGTCACGCAGTGCACATGCCTAGAGGGATTTGTGCTGTGTGTCAGGCTAATGCATTAGTATAAAATTGCATTATGTGTATAGCACTGTGAGAAAAACATATTCCAAGCAATGCTAATAGTCTCACAAAACAGCAAACCCCCAGAGATTCACGCCTCCATGCTGCAGTATCTGTAATATGTGACACCATCATGTCCCCAAGGCTCTCATACTAACCATCCCCTGCTGGGTGCATTTCGGACATTGCCTCTACCTAGGCTTTCTACATGCTTTGTAGAGTTTTTTGAGGGGGAGGAGGTGATTTAAATTATTAATGGGGCAAATGGCATAAAAATTAATCTCCCTCTGAAATCTAGTGGTGCTGCTAGAATAACTCTTGGATTCCCCTCTTTGGATGTATGGACTCAGGCCCAGGGCACTGGTGCGCTGTGACCTCTCATGTTGTTCAGTCACTTTTTGTACCTCCAGCAGTGCCTCCCCATTATCATTTGTCAAAAGTATCCCAGGAGTAGGGATGCCCGACTCTGCCCGGTTCTTTCTCTTTCATTGCCCCTGTTACACACCACGGTGGCCTGACACATTCTGTGGACTCTCCCACAATCTTCCCAGAGCTGATGTATTTTTATTTTATGATTTGCCCTTGTTTTTGCCATTTGATCTTTAGATCTCCTCTTGACCCTCCATCATACAGTTTGCCTGCCCAGCTGTATGTTTAATTCTATTAGCATTGTGAATGGGGGAGAGATACTTTTTTGCTTTTCCTTGAGAAACTTTTGGCCTCAGTAAACTAGCATATTGCCATTTAATAGTAATGGGTTATTTTCTGTTGTGGTTTTGGTTCCTGGTTTGACTCTCTCCCATAAGAGATTTTAAGCACCCTCCATGCAGAGAAATGATATGGATTTTAATTTATAAACTTTTTTCCCTTTCACAGTGTTTTCTAACTTATTTCATCACATTTTCAAATTCCTTCTCCTTGAAGTTTCCTTTTATCATATAAGCCATTCTCGGGTTACCACCATGAGCTATGAATGCTTACACAACCCCACTGTGTGTCCTTTCCAGGCCTTTAGAATCCTTTGCTATGTACCCTGCCATCAGTGGTTTGGGCTTCTTCAGAATAGTATTGCATTGTTGATGTGATCTCATGAGAGATCCCTTAGCCAGGCATTCATATGAAGCACTGGCCACTCCTTTGAGCTCCTGGAAATGAAAGAGTGGCTGAGGAATAAATCAGCAGTCCACATCTGAACAGGCTGGGATATGAATTCAGATTTTCTCTCAGATGTACTCTGTGGTGCTCCCCAAAGGGGACTAAATCATAACATCTGAGTCTCCAGGCGATGCTCTGGAACTGCTCCCCATGAAGCCAGGCAGGACTCAGGGAAGTCTCCTTTCTGTGAACAGCCTGTCTTCAGGACACACAGCTCACACAGCTTCCACCTTCCTGGGCCAGACCTCGGAGCATTCAGCATCCTCTGCCCCTCCGTGCGCTTCCCACAGCGAGTTCTGCCCCCCAACTTCGCAGTCAGACGTGACTCTTAGCCAGCCAGTAAAACAGAGGTTTATTAGACGACAGGAACACAGTCTAAACCAGAACTTGTAGGTGCAGTGAACAGGACCCCTCAGCTGGGTCCATTTTGGGGGGCAGTGAGCTAGACAACCACGTCTGCACTTCACTCCTCGTCCCCAGCCAGCCCCCAACTGAAACTATCTCCAGCCCCTCCTGCTCTGGGCTTTGTGCCTTTCCCGGGCCAGGAGGCCTTTGTTCTCCAACCCTTTAGCTCTCACCTTGCAGGGGGGAAGGGCCCAGGACATCAGTTGCCAGGAAACAGGGTGATGTCCATTCTCTGCGTACAGACCCCTGCGCACACCTGCTCTCTAGGGCTCTGCAACGATCATACACTCTTATCCCACCACCTAGATACTTAAGAACTGCCATGGGGAAACTGAGGCACCCCCACAATATTCAGAGGAAACATTAAGAACAGTCCCGCTTCGTCACATAAGGATTCTGTGAGCCTGGCTTTGATTTTTGTGGGTTGGGGAGTGCACGGGAGAAAGAACCACCTGTGGAAACAGGCTGTCTCATCTGTTTGTTTCAGAGTAGCAGCCGTGTTAGTCTGTATTCGCAAAAAGAAAAGGAGTACCGGTGGCACCTTAGAGACTAACAAATTTATTAGAGCATAAGCTTTCGTGAGCTACAGCTCACTTCATCGGATGCATTGAGCTGTAGCTCACGAAAGCTTATGCTCTAATAAATTTGTTAGTCTCTAAGGTGCCACCGGTACTCCTTTTCTTTCATCTGTTTGTGTTCATATCCCATTGGCAGGGACATTCCCATCGGTGCTCCAATTACTGGGGGGGAAAGTAAGGGCCCCTGAATGTCAAGTGGAATACTTTAAACAGTAATGAGCAGTAATGGGGCCATGCGACAGAAGTGAGGTGGCCCCTAGCAGTAGAAAGGGGCTCAGTCCCACAACTCCTAGCTGTAATTTGAGCACTGGTTCCCATACATCCCTCCCAAACTCATTTGGGCATAAAGATGACAAATCTTTCTTTAGTTCATCATTGTGGAAGCACTCCAGAGGGAGAGCAGAGTGCAGTTCAGAAGGCCGAGATGCATTTTACCTTCCTGCCCTTCTTAGGGTCTTCACCAGGCTCCAGATACACCTGCAGATTGCCGGAGAGCTGCAGGGAAGCACTCATGTCAAGTAGCCTCTCAGTGTATTGGGTAGATTCTCAGTTCTGTACCTTCTTCTACATGAATGTGCTGACTCTGCATTGAGTGGAGAAATGCAGTGCTGGCAGATATCTCACTCTGGCACATGCTGGTCTCCTGATATCAGTCATAGAATCATAGAATCATAGAATATCAGGGTTGGAAGGGACCCCAGAAGGTCATCTAGTCCAACCCCCTGCTCAAAGCAGGACCAAGTCCCAGTTAAATCATCCCAGCCAGGGCTTTGTCAAGCCTGACCTTAAAAACCTCTAAGGAAGGAGATTCTACCACCTCCCTAAGTAACGCATTCCAGTGTTTCACCACCCTCTTAGTGAAAAAGTTTTTCCTAATATCCAATCTAAACCTCCCCCATTGCAACTTGAGACCATTACTCCTCGTTCTGTCATCTGCTACCATTGAGAACAGTCTAGAGCCATCCTCTTTGAAACCCCCTTTCAGGTAGTTGAAAGCAGCTATCAAATCCCCCCTCATTCTTCTCTTCTGCAGACTAAACAATCCCAGCTCCCTCAGCCTCTCCTCATAAGTCATGTGCTCTAGACCCCTAATCATTTTCGTTGCCCTTCGTTGTACTCTTTCCAATTTATCCACATCCTTCCTGTAGTGTGGGGCCCAAAACTGGACACAGTACTCCAGATGAGGCCTCACCAGTGTCGAATAGAGGGGAACGATCACGTCCCTCGATCTGCTCGCTATGCCCCTACTTATACATCCCAAAATGCCATTGGCCTTCTTGGCAACAAGGGCACACTGCTGACTCATATCCAGCTTCTCGTCCACTGTCACCCCTAGGTCCTTTTCCGCAGAACTGCTGCCGAGCCATTCGGTCCCTAGTCTGTAGCGGTGCATTGGATTCTTCCATCCTAAGTGCAGGACCCTGCACTTATCCTTATTGAACCTCATTAGATTTCTTTTGGCCCAATCCTCCAATTTGTCTAGGTCCTTCTGTATCCTATCCCTCCCCTCCAGCGTATCTACCACTCCTCCCAGTTTAGTGTCATCCGCAAATTTGCTGAGAGTGCAATCCACACCATCCTCCAGATCATTTATGAAGATATTGAACAAAACGGGCCCCAGGACCGACCCCTGGGGCACTCCACTTGACACCGGCTGCCAACTAGACATGGAGCCATTGATCACTACCCGTTGAGCCCGACAATCTAGCCAGCTTTCTACCCACCTTATAGTGCATTCATCCAGCCCATACTTCCTTAACTTGCTGACAAGAATGCTGTGGGAGACCGTGTCAAAAGCTTTGCTAAAGTCAAGAAACAATACATCCACTGCTTTCCCTTCATCCACAGAACCAGTAATCTCATCATAAAAGGCGATTAGATTAGTCAGGCATGACCTTCCCTTGGTGAATCCATGCTGACTGTTCCTGATCACTTTCCTCTCCTCTAAGTGCTTCAGGATTGATTCTTTGAGGACCTGCTCCATGATTTTTCCAGGGACTGAGGTGAGGCTGACTGGCCTGTAGTTCCCAGGATCCTCCTTCTTCCCTTTTTTAAAGATGGGCACTACATTAGCCTTTTTCCAGTCATCCGGGACTTCCCCCGTTCGCCACGAGTTTTCAAAGATAATGGCCAAGGGCTCTGCAATCACAGCCGCCAATTCCTTCAGCACTCTTGGATGCAATTCGTCCGGCCCCATGGACTTGTGCACGTCCAGCTTTTCTAAATAGTCCCTAACCACCTCTATCTCTACAGAGGGCTGGCCATCTCTTCCCCATTTTGTGTTGCCCAGCACAGCAGTCTGGGAGCTGACCTTGTTAGTGAAAACAGAGGCAAAAAAAGCATTGAGTACATTAGCTTTTTCCACATCCTCTGTCACTAGCTTGCCTCCCTCATTCAGTAAGGGGCCCACACTTTCCTTGGCTTTCTTCTTGTTGCCAACATACCTGAAGAAACCCTTCTTGTTACTCTTGACATCTCTTGCTAGCTGCAGCTCCAGGTGCGATTTGGCCCTCCTGATATCTTTCCTACATGCCCGAGCAATATTTTTATACTCTTCCCTGGTCATATGTCCAACCTTCCACTTCTTGTAAGCTTCTTTTTTATGTTTAAGATCCGCTAGGATTTCACCATTAAGCCAAGCTGGTCGCCTGCCATATTTACTATTCTTTCGACTCATCGGGATGGTTTGTCCCTGTAACCTCAACAGGGATTCCTTGAAATACAGCCAGCTCTCCTGGACTCCCTTCCCTTTCATGTTAGTCCCCCAGGGGATCCTGGCCATCTGTTCCCTGAGGGAGTCAAAGTCTGCTTTCCTGAAGTCCAGGGTCCGTATCCTGCTGCTTACCTTTCTTCCCTGCGTCAGGATCCTGAACTCAACCAACTCATGGTCACTGCCTCCCAGATTCCCATCCACTTTTGCTTCCCCCACTAATTCTACCCGGTTTGTGAGCAGCAGGTCGAGAAAAGCGCTCCCCCTAGTTGGCTCCCCTAGCACTTGCACCAGGAAATTGTCCCCTACGCTTTCCAAAAACTTCCTGGATTGTCTATGCACCGCTGTATTGCTCTCCCAGCAGATATCAGGAAAATTAAAGTCACCCATGAGAATCAGGGCATGCGATCTAGTAGCTTCCGTGAGTTGCCGGAAGAAAGCCTCATCCACCTCATCCCCCTGGTCCGGTGGTCTATAGCAGACTCCCACCATGACATCACTCTTGTTGCACACACTTCTAAACTTAATCCAGAGACACTCAGGTTTTTCCACAGTTTCGTACCGGAGCTCTGAGCAGTCATACTGCTCCCTTGCATACAGTGCTACTCCCCCACCTTTTCTGCCCTGCCTGTCCTTCCTGAACAGTTTATAACCATCCATGACTGTACTCCAGTCATGTGAGTTATCCCACCAAGTCTCTGTTATTCCAATCACGTCATAATTCCTTGACATCACCAGGACCTCCAGTTCTCCCTGCTTGTTTCCAAGGCTTTGTGCATTTGTATATAAGCACTTGAGATAACCTGTTGATCGCCCCTCATTCCCAGTATGAGGCAGGAGCCCTCCCCTCTCAGACATTCCTGCCTGTGCTTCCTCCCGGTATCCCGCTTTCCCACTTACCTCAGGGCTTTGGTCTCCTTCCCCCGGTGAACCTAGTTTAAAGCCCTCCTCACTAGGTTAGCCAGCCTGCTGGCAAAGATGTTCTTCCCTCTCTTCGTAAGATGGAGCCCGTCTCTGCCCAGCACTCCTCCTTCATGGAACACCATCCCATGGTCAAAGAATCCAAAGCCTTCTCTCCGACACCACCTGCGTAGCCATTCGTTGACCTCCACGATTCGACGGTCCCTACCCAGGCCTTTTCCTTCCACGGGGAGGATGGACGAGAACACCACTTGCGCCTCCAACTCCTTTATCCTTCTTCCCAGAGCCACGTAGTCCGCAGTGATCCGCTCAAGGTCATTCTTGGCAGTATCATTGGTGCCCACGTGGAGAAGCAGGAAGGGGTAGCGATCCGAGGGCTTGATGAGTCTCGGCAGGTCCAGGGCTGGTGGCAATATGCAGGGCCAGATTAATTCCCCTGTGGGCCTGGCGTGATTAGATTTTGTGGGAACCCTGAATACAAGTCTTTTTCCTAATTTAAAATAAGATCACAATTATGGCATTGAGGCTATTAACGTTATACTAAACATGCCTTTTAATTACCATAAAGCCATTCTGTGGTTACATTTCAGTCTTAAAATATGTAGAATATAGTTAAGTTAATTCAAAATAGTCTACTTCTTACCTTAGAACAGCTGTTATATTAGTTTCTTTCTGGGAGGGAGGAGGGTGCTCCAGGCTGGGACAGAGTGTTGGGGTGCAGGAGAGGGTGAGGGGTATGGGCTCTGGGAGGGAGTTTGGTGCAGGAGGGGATTCTGACCTGGGGCAGAGGGTTGGGGTGTAGGGGGGGTGCGAAGTGCTGGTGGTGCAGCAGGACTCAGGCAGGCTGCCTACATGCTATGGCCCCACACCGCTCCCGGAACCGGCCAGCTGCTGGCATGTCTCTACACACCCCTGCGGAGAGGGGGACAGTGTGTCTCCGTGCTCCACCCACGCCTGCAAGCACCGCCCCCATAGCTCCCATTGGCTGGCTCTTACCTTGGAGGGGGGGCTTCTTAGAAGCGGCCACGTGTCCCTCAACTCCTAGGCAGAGGTACAGCCAGGCAGCTCTGCTCACAGCCCCCACCTGCCTGCACCACCCCCACAGCACCCATTGGCCACGGATCCCAGCCAATGGGAGCTGCGGAGTGGGTGCTTGGGCACTGGGGCCCCCCCCAGCAGCTTGCGAAGCTGCCTTCCTCCCCCCCCACGCGGGGGCCGCAGAAATGTGCCTGCTGCCTGAGCCTTGTTGCGCCGGGGCCTCCTTAGCCCGGGGCCCCTAAAGCCCCTGCGTTAATCCAGCTCTGGCAATATGTGGCGTGGCCTTTGCAATAACCCAGCTGCTGCTCTGAGGGGCATCTCGTGACTGACAGTGGTCTCTGCTAGGTTTCTATCCCGGTCAGTACAAGTTTCCCTGCCCTCTTCTCCTGAATCCTTGTGTGCATTAGAGAAAGCTACAGACCTACCTATCAACTCTGCTTTTTACTTGTGTGAAATCTTTTTGTTTTGAAAAATTAGATTAAAGATAATCATCCCACATAATTTAGGTTTAAAAAGTGGGGGGGAAATATATATCCACCCTAAACCAATTGAAACCTGCATGTTGTGGGCATGCTGGAGATTTTTGTTCTTGTTCAGAATTATTTGGGCAAGTTCTCTTTGTGCCTTTCACTTACATTTTTTTTGTTAAGGTGCCTAAAGACTTGTGCATGGGAACCCATAAGTAAAGCTGCAGTCTGTCACAGAAGTCACGAATTCCATTACTTTCTGGGACCTCCATGACTTCTGCAGCGGCCGGTGTGGCTGATTCTGGGGCTGCCTGAGCAACTCGGGTGACCCCTGGGCCAGCAATACCAACTGCTGCTGGGGCAGTCTTGGGCCACCGCACCCCCCACCCCTCCCCAGCAGCAGCAGGAGTTTGGGTGTGGGAGGGGGATCCAGGCTGAGGCAGGGGGTTGGGGTTCGGGACAGGGTGAGGGCTCTAGGTGGTACTTATCTTGGGGGGGGCTTCCTAGAAGCAGCCATGTGTCCCTTGACTCCAAGGCGGAGGCACAGTCAGGCAGCTCTGTGCACAGCTCCCACCTGCAGGCACCACTCCTGCAGCTCCCATTGGCCATGATTCCCAGCCAATGGGAGTTGCGGAGAGGGTACTCAGGATGGGGGGCAGTGAGCGGAGCCTCCTGGCTGCGCCTCTCCCTATGAGCTGAGGGACATGTGGCCACTTCAAGGGAGCTGCACAGAGCTGGGTAGGGAGCCTGCCAGCCCCACCAACCTCCCCCCAACACCACTCCCCCAGCAGCAGCGGGGTCCCGGGCTGTGCATCAACCTCCCCATCCAGCAACAGCGGGGGATCTGGGCCACCCCCTCCCAGAGCATACGTGGCTTCCCCAGGTGGCCCCTTGCCCCAAAGCACATAAGTTTTAGTCAAGGGTATATAGTACAAGTCATGGACAGTCACGGCCGTGAATTTTTGTTTACTGCCCATGACCTGTCCGTGACTTTTACTAAAAATACCCATGACTAAAACGCAGCCTTAACCATAAGATAAACATGTCAACAACGTTGTGATCCTAGTTAGTTGCTGTGCTGCATGCCATGGCCTCTTGAACTTTCACAGCAACAGCAGGGCCAGAACTTGGATCCTCTTAGTCCAAAAGCATAGAACCAATTAAGCTAAAGAAGAATCTATTAGCTGTGTGGGACATATGTTACAAAGTTGAGAAGTTCTCATACTATCCAGTAGAGGGCAGTGATACACATACAGTAGAACTAGAGACATTTATATTAATATTATGCAGACTACATTGGGTAAGTCTGCACTTCAAGCTGAAGGAGTCATTCCCAGTGTGAGCAGACAGATCTGCACTAGCTCTGACTGAGCTAATGTGCTAAAAGAAGAATGTAGCTATGGCGACGCAAACAACGAGAGGGGCTAGCCACCTCGAGTACACACCTAGCATGGTGGATGGGTACTCAGGGAGCTAGTCCCTGCCCGCCGCTCGCACTACAGCACTTATGCTCAATTTTTAGTGTGCTAGCTCGGTCAGAGCTAACTCTGGAACATCACCTTGCAGCCTGAAGTGCTGCTGTCCCCAGAGACGTTAGTTACGAAGCCAAGGAGGGCATTAAGGCTGGAGGACTAACTGTTGCTACTTCATGTACAAACTGGGAGACCAGAAACCAGTAAGGCTGATGTCCTTCATACTCTGGTTTTAAGTTTCGTCTACTGAATGGATTTCCCATATTTTTATATCCTATCTGCCAGCCGTCAGTGATGGGGGATTCTTCCATTCTGTGGCTGTCATCATGCAGGCTGCAGTGAGAAGGAACTTTAAAAGTGGAGACCTGTATGAATTTACCTCTCAAACCTGTGATCACCTCATAACGTAACAGGTTCTCTTCTGTACTTCCTGTGCACATGCTTGGACCAATTCCCAGCAGATTTTTGATGACAAAAGCACTCTGTGGGGTGCTTACTCTAAAACAGTAACCTACATAAAGTAAAGCAAAGCAACTGAATGCATCACAGTGTGCCTGGGGCTATGTGAAATTTCAAATGGCTAAGGAATCTGAAAAAAGAAAAGGAGGACTTGTCGCACCTTAGAGACTAACAAATTTATTTGAGCATAAGCTTTCGTGAGCTACAGCTCACTTCATCGGATGCATTCTTTTTGCGAATACAGGCTAACACGGCTGCTACTCTGAAACCTGTCATTAAGGAATCTGAGTGGTTTTCAGTACAGTATACACAAGTTTTAGATCTAGAGTGAAATGGGTGGGATGCTTTACTGCAGTGGTTCTCAACCCGGCGTACTTATACCCCTGGGGGTATGCAGAGGTCTTACTGGGATACATCAACACATCTAGATATTTGCCTAATTTTACAACAGGCTACATAAAAAGCACTAGTGACAATGACTTGTTTATACTGCTCTATCTACTCTACACTGAAATGTAAATACAATATTTATATTCCAATCGATTTATTTCATAATTATATGGTAAAAATGAGAAACTAAGCAATTTGTCAGTAACAGTGCTATCACATTCTTGTATTTTTGTCTGATTTTGTAAGCAAGTATTTTTAAGTGAGGTGAAACTTGGGGTACCCAAGAAAAATCAGACTCCGGAAAGGGGTACAGTAACCTGGAAACGTTCAGAGCCACTGCTTTACTGGTTGGAAATCACTCATCTAAGAAGCTTCAGAGAGAAGTGTGTGGCTAAAACTGCTTATACTTTTTAAGCCAAAATTGCCAACTGCCTGCTGGTGCTGGTGCTTAGCTTTATGCGCCCCCCGCGACTATGTGTCATTATTCATAGTCCATCAAGTAAACGGTTCATCTTGGTCCCTCTCATGATCAGCAAGGCTCAGATGGGAGGCACACACACTGCCACACTCTTGGCAGGTCCAGTCAGGGGTGACTTCCTTGTCATTGCTGTATCCCCTTTGTCCCTGGCTTGTTGGATGCAGATTTTGTTGCCTGGAGTGGTGACATATATGCATTTTTAGGCTGCAGGGAGAGGCAATCTAAATTATGGGTGCTGTGCAATGATTTTGCAGAGCTGCCTTTTGCAATCAATCTGGGTATTTGTGCCAGCAAAAGTGGAAGAAAAATTACTGCCTTTGGTGGTAGTGTGCTACTGCAACCCAGTTATCTCAGGTAGTCATAATGAGTATTTAATTCTCATTTAAAAAAAGAAAAGGAGTACTTGTGGCACCTTAGAGACTAGCAAATTTGTTTGAGCATAAGCTTTCGTGAGCTACAGCTCACTTCATCGGATGCATCTGATGAAGTGAGCTGTAGCTCACGAAAGCTTACGCTCAAACAAATTTGCTAGTCTCTAAGGTGCCACAAGTACTCCTTTTCTTTTTGCGAATACAGACTAACATGGCTGCTACTCTGATCTCATGGGCTGGTTGCAGACTGCAGAGGAGTATGGAATCCTCTGTTGCTGTCCTGCCTGGATTATGGAATGAGTTAAAACTAGGGGCTCTACTCCTCGAACTAAGGTTCTGTCTACAGTAGAAGTACAACATTAGTTTTGTAGCCAAGTTGTGACCTGCTAGTCAAACATGATTGAGTTGTCTACATGCAGGGTGCTTACTTCTCAGCCCAATTGTCTGCGTGTCAGAACCCATCCCAGTTGCAGAACCATGTCAACACCAGTTCATCATGGGAAAAACTGGATAGCTGTCCCATTATGGCTATGACTGACTTCACTGCCAAAAGAGGTGTGTGTTTCGAGGGAGATAACTAATGGGAGTTGGCTATCTTGCTGTAAAATCCAAGTGGAGACAAGGTATAGGAAGTTTTTTCCTTGATGAGGTGAGGTCTGCTCTCGATGGGGGCATAGTGTTAACCAAACAGTGTTAACCATAGTGTCTGACCAAATTCTCCTTGTCTAAAACCACTCCCTGCTAATGTTCTGTGCTGGGTGCTTCAGGTGGATTCCTGAAGGTCTGTAGGAACCTGTCAACATTTATTTACTAGGAACAGAAGACATTTCATTTGATGGGACATGCTTCACCTTGAGCAACCATAATTCTTGTGTTTGAGCTGATGTTGAATGAGGGATTGGGGCCAGGAGAGAGGAAGATGTAGTTCTAGTATCTCTTCCAGAGCAACTGTCCCTTTAATTTTCCAGTTCATTTGCTGTGGGAGAGGAGAGGGCATTGTGCACCATCTCAAGCAACTTTGCAAGCCTCTTCTGTGCCTTTTAGGGTGAAAAAGAGCTGTGAAGTACACTTCCAATATCCAGTTGCTGTTGAGCTGTTCTGTTTTGACACCCAGACTGAGTTGCCCTCTAACTGAACTGGAGGGATACAAAGGAGAGTTATATGCCCTGTTTCTAGGGAACACAGCGCTCTTGGAGGTGTCGTCTTTCAAATTAGATGTAAAATAGAGAACCTGAACGCCTGAAGATCTCACAACTGGGGGGATGAGGGGCTACATGATAAGTTGGGTGATTGCATTCTGCCTCCCTGGATTCTCTCTGCAGTGTGAGTGGGATATGGGATTCTTCACTGCCTTATTATTAACCATGCCACTTTCTCTGGTGCTTCTCACGAGCAGCAGGGAGTTTCGTGGCAGGGGAGGAAGGTAGTGGCATTCTTCTTTTCCAGATGGGGTCACTGAGGACCACTGAGCTGAGTGATTTCCCATGGTCACACAGTAAGTGGCAGAGCTGGGAGCAGAACTAAGATGTCACAATTCTCAGCCCAGACTCAGAACCACAAGGCTGTATTTTTCTTTCAACAAGACCATCCTTCCTTTTACTTCCTTCCTATTTCTGCACCTTCTTTTTCACCATAAGCAGCCATTGCGGATACAAAATGACTGCTCTGTTTCTTCTCCACCTTCCCCAAAGCAGTGGCAGCATGTCAGTGGTGGGTTATATTTTCTCCCATCTACTTTCGGGCTATTTTTAAGGCATTTAAGGAAGCACAGTAATAATCCTTTGTCCTTCTCTAATGCCTCCCAGCTGAAGATTTCAAAGCACTGTCTGAACGCTAATTAAATAACGCTCAGCCCCCAACCCTCAGCAGGTAAATATTTTCTCTATTTCTTTACTGCATTTTCTCTCCTCTATTTTTTGCTCCACATGCCTGCTGCTGTGAGGGACGCACCTTCCAGTCAGAAATGTCAGGCGAGGACTGTGCAGCCAGTCAGTAGCAAACTGTATTGAAAGCATTTAGAACTCTAGTAGCCAGCCCAATTGCCTCTTTGTTCCCATGAAGATTGCTCCTGGGCTGAAGAGACCTTTGATTGTTGGCCCTCCCAACGAGAAGACATCCAGGCCACCTGCAAAAACCTAAATGTGGGTTCCAACTTGTTCTGAGAATGCTCAGCCAGGGCATTGAGACTGGAGTGACTGTGTGGATCAGCCTCCTAAGGGCTGCCCAGCCCCCTCATTATGCTGCTCCTCGCACTTTCTCCTCCCAGCACGTATGGTTTTTGGCTTAGAAGACTCTGTAATAAACACTCTTAGAAGGTTTCAGAGTAGCAGCCGTGTTAGTCTGTATTCGCAAAAAAGAAAAGGAGTACTTGTGGCACCTTAGAGACTAACAAATGTATTTGAGCATAAGCTTTTGTGTAGCTCACGAAAGCTGATGCTCAAATAAATTTGTTAGTCTCTAAGGTGCCACAAGTACTCTTAGAAGGGAAGGTCTTGGTGGTATTTTATTTTGTAGAACCCAGTGTAGTTTTCCTGGAAAGACGCTGCTAACCCTTGCAAGCCCCTGTCTGGGCGAGTGAGTATGTGGTAACGAGAGAACATCTGTGCAGAGGGAGACTAAATCCATCCCACTTTTTGGAGAGCCCTGCCTCCACTTCCTGAGTCTGATTGTCTGTAGCCCCGATCCCCTCGCCCCGCACACACAAACCCGCTCACGCCCTCTCTCTCTCACCACTGGCTCTTTGAATAGCAGCTCCATCCTCTTGGCTTGGAGAGAGGAGCTCTTTTGTTATTCAAATCACACACTCCAGCGTGTGGCTCAGTGCAGCAGGCAGGCTCCAGCCACCCGCTTCTTTTTCTCCTCCTCCTGATATCGGATGATCCACAGCGAGCAAGCAGACAGATAATTTCTGTTTTCCTTGCCGAAGGGGCTGTGCCATCCCTGGGCTGTTTGGAGTGTGTGGAAGTTGGTGCTTTGTTGCCCCTCACCTCGCATTTGCTTCCAGCTCCATTCTGCCTCTTTTCTGGGCACTCCTCAGCCTGCAAGCTGGCCCTGCTTTCAGACCTTCCTCTCTGCATGCTTTCTCTGCCCCAGCATTGCTGATTTTCAAGGTTGCCAGTATGGGCTTTTCAGAACCGTATTAACCAGCTGAGCCTCTGAGCATTCAGGGAAAGCAGGGGGTGGGGGAGCACAGCTCTGTCTTCTTCTTGGATATTGTGATCTTCAAGCTTCAGGATTTCTGAGCCGGCCCTCTCCTTGAGGGGAGGGAGCCAGGAGCAGCCCTTGGCCATGGATGTGGGCAAGATGGTAAGTGAACAGCTGCTCTTAATGCACATTTTCCAGTTCCAGCATCCCCTTTAGCCTGGCCTTGGTTTGCCCACTGAGCTCATTTTAATCCCCTTTCTCCACTTGGATCTGTCAGAGCACCTGCATCTCGAAGTGCTTTTCTCCTTAAGTCCAGTTTATTTTGTTGTCATCACTCCTCACCCTGTTCATTTAGCCCCTCTTGTGTGTGCTTGTGTTTGGGCAAACTCAGAATACTGATATTTCGAGAGTGCAAGGGAAGGATGGGGCGGAGGGGGGCAGTGTTGTGAAGGGAGATCTCAGGAGTTTGCCTACAAGTTACCCAAATACATCTCAGCCTCCAGTTCCATAGGTACTTAGTTTCTCAGGACCACATTCTGGGGGCTTTAATCAAGCAAAACTCTTTTCCAGTGGAGTCATCGGGAGTTCTGCTAGATTAAAGACCCCAGAATTTGGCTCCCACTGTTTTAATATGTGGGGAAAACAACATCTCTTTTTTTTTTTTTTTTGGAAGGGGCAATTGTTACAATACAAGCCTTGTGCTCTCTTCAGTTGGGATTTATTTTGGGATCGATCCTCAGACAGAGTCTTATTATTGTGTTTGAGTTTCTGCCCCTCTGCTTGATTCAAGAGGAGTGTTGGGAATTGGGATTCACTCACATCCACCCATCTGAACTTGTTTTTCCCTGTTGCTCTGCCTTCTAGTTTAACACCATTCAGGTTGTGCCTTAGGGACTTGAGTCTCCATGTATGGTGCTGCTGTGAGTTCTTTATGCACATTTGGGCAAGGTTCAAACACATTCTGTGCTTTGCAGAGAGATCTTTGTGTACAACAGAAGAAGGGAGCTGATCCATGGTGCCTGCCTTTTGTTCAGAGCAAAGGCAAGTGCTGGATGTATATGTACTTTCCGCTCGAAAATAGCTTTGTGGGGTAATTACTAGGTGGTACATTTGGTTAATACACTAACCTTTCATAGTGCAAATAATAAATAATAATGATAATCTTTGTAAAGCAGGCTTTCATTTGCAGAGTGATGTGGTAGCTCGTAACTGGAATAGCAGGGGCCACCGTAGGTCAGGACACCAGTGCATTGGCAGAGCTGAGTGGGGGGAGGGAGCAAGCTAGCACAATTCATGTGTGCAGCCCTAATAACTATTCTTGATCTGTCACCCTTTCAAGATCATAAAAATCCAAACAGAGAGCTCTGAAAAGTCACTGGGCACTTCTGGGGATCAGACCCATGCCTCTCACAGTCACCCAGCACGAGCCTTCTGCAGAGTTATTGGCACCTATCAGCTGCTAGGCATTAGGTTGAATAGTTCTTGGTACCTTTAATTAGACAAATGTATGCAATATGAATGCTCCTCTCATTTTCTCACATCTGCCCGCTGTAGTGAGGGATTCCTTTTTTTTTTTTTTTTTTTTTAAAGAAGACCTGCCTCTCGGTTGCTTCTCAGGAGAAGTTTGGGGGAAAGAGTTTGACAGTCTGACTGTCCGTGTACTGGATTAGATGTCAGGTTTTTTCACATCTAGGACCTTGCATTATTCTGTTTGGATTCAAATTTAGGACCTGCTTAATTCACAAGCCTGCTGCTCATCCACATGAATGAATCATATTCTCTCGAAAGGCAAAGTCTGTAGTTACTTGGTTCAAATTTAACTAACGTGTGGCAAAATTGGAGCATAAGGTACTGCCAGATCACCATGCGTGGCTCGATTTTTACCTTCCTCTTGGAAAGGTATTTTCAGGCAGCATCCTGCAGAATATGCACTTGGTGAGAGAATATGACTGGCTACCCCAAAGGGCAAGTTTCATCCTCAGTGGAAAGTTCTGTAAGGACTGAAATATCAGTTCCTTTCTCAGCAAAATTTTCCTTTGATCGTAGACTCATGGGGTTAGAAGGGACTACAAGGGTCATCTAGTCTAACCCCTGCCAAGATGCAGGATTTGTTGTGATGCCAAATTGCTGCTGAAATTTTCCTCTAGAGATTAGATTATTGGGTACAGAGTTTGAGGAATCTCCACTCCAGCCTTTTTCAGTAATGCATACCCTAAAGCTAGGGGACAGGGCCAGAACGACTCTGGCTCCTGTTGTGTCCTATAAATACTAAGAATGCCCAAACGCTTATTTTTGCAGCACACTCCAGCTGCTTGGTGTGATCGAATATTGAGAGTATTCTGGAGGCTGTGGGAGACTTGTCGTTACACGCTGTGCATAGAAAATGCAGGGGACCAGTGACCTTCTGTCCTGCAAGCACAGAGATTAAGCAAAGAAGTGTTCAGTGAAAGGTTACTGTTGCATGAAATCCCCACATAAAATACAAAACCCTGCTAACACAGAGAAGGCTTCTGGGCATGCTTCTAAACTGACTCTGCAACATGGGCCACCAGCTTAACTGATTGGCTGCCAGTGACATCAGACTCGTATCAGTATTTAAGCAATAAGACCAATGGGTGCTTTTTCTGGGGAAACAGCTGCTCGAGAAGTGCAGTAATTCCCCAGGACGCGCTGCCTGGAAATATCCTAGTTTGTGCCAGTCAAAAATAAGGCGCAGGTTTTATCTGTGTCTGTACTGGCTTGTTTCAGGAGTTGTATGCTGACTTCAGAAAGTTCATGTGATGGGTAAAAACACTACTTAGCAATTATACTATACTCCTAATATTTGAAGTGCTGTGGAAATGTGACTGACGGATGCTCACAGGCCACTGGGAGGTAGTTAAATATTGTCATCCTCACTTGACAGGTGAGGATGTTGAGGCATAGAGGTTAATTGACTTGCTGTTTGGTGACAGTAGGAGTTGATACCAAAGCCAAAAGTACCTCTGCAGATCCCCCTTCTAGGAGTTACAGCCTTACCTAACAAGTCAACAAACTATTGAGAGCAGTAAGAAATGAATAGAGCATGCCTGTATCTCCCACCATTGCATTGTTCTGGAGTGGAGTGTGTAAATGGCTCTGCTCTCTAATCATCCCTCAGGTCCGCTCTTTCTGCCAGCCCTCATGGTTGTCGAACCACTGTCTCCCCCACACATCAGTTTTAGTCTGGATTTGGCAGTTGTAGGGGTGTATTGATACCGGCTTGTGGCCATTTGTTGCAATGTGTCTAGCAAAGTCCAAGACGTGCTCATAGCCTCTGTTGAGGAGCGCCATAAGAAAGCCCATAATAAGAGCAGTGTTTAAAAAATAAAAAGTGTATCTTGATCCAAGATGTTCATCACTGACATTAATGCTTGATGTTTCTGGTGCTGGGTTGAGGAGCGTTCCCCTCATGCTTGCACGGCTTTTATGCTTTGTTTGTGGAGGGGTTGAATTTCCTTAATGGATGAAATTTGGATAGTCTCTGTATTTGACCAAGATGCTGTGAATCTGAAATCTCAGCTTGCTGTTCTAGTGTCTCAACTGAGAAGAGGAAGAAGTCTCCCTCTGATCCAAATTCGGAGGATTTATTGAGGGCTCTGGAGTACCAGAGTGCCATTGTCTGGCACACTTGAGACTAGGTGCAGCACTGGAAGCAACAATGCTGCTTTAGAAGTATGCTGGTGGAGTACAGTCATGCCTCAGCAAGTTTGTTTCCTCAGAACCTAGGAGGTCAGAGGAGCAGGATAAAGTTATCTTTGGATCTAAAGTGTCTGGAGTCTCTAGTTTCTGAGATGCTTTCTGAACAGATCACTTGCTGGATTCACCCTTGGGAGCCCTGTGCACTCAGACTTCTGCAGAACCCAGCTCAGTCTCTGGACCCGAGCCCCACTTGTTTCCTAATTGGAGGCATTTGGGCTGCAGGAAAGTTCCTTCTCTCCGAGCATATTTCTCTGGTTTAGAGCTCCTGTGTCTTTGAACCTGGCTCTGTTCAGTGGGAGCAAGGCATGAAGTAAGAAAAGTGCTTTATTTGTAGTACAGGTGCACCCTTCTGCTTTTAGAGTGCCTCCTGGCTGGGAAGCTCCCAAGTCTAGGTGGCCTTGACGTTCTGTTTGACCTACGACCACCTGTAAGCCTCCCTTAGAAAGTTTGTGGCCCACAGGATATGTGGCTCTGGAGCTCTCCTTCCTCCCACCTACCTCTTATTCTTGTGATGTTACCCCTGTTGGGAAGATGATAGCGGGCATGCAGAGACACATGCTCATTCCTCTTCACCCAAAAGATCAAGGGCCAGTAAGAAGGTGGGTTCTGCACTAGAGTGAGCAGGAACCTGAACTTGCATGTTTTTCACTGGCAGATGCAGCTTTCCCCCTTCCCTTTCCAAAGTCTTGAGGAAGATTCAACAAGAGAATCATGAGCAGGTTTTGGATCTGCTAGCCTTATCCAGAGACCCCTCTGTTCATCCTCCCTCAGATCCCAGTTCACCTTTCATGTACTGATATTTCTCCGAGAGCAGAAGTCTCTTCAGTAGGCTGCTTGCTTTGTGGGTACTTATTGGTTCAGTTCTCTGCATAGGTTGGAAAGTAGCGTTTTGGGTCCAGGAAACCTTCCAGTTTGAAGAGGCGATATCCCAAGATTTGTCCATGCTTTAAAATGTTGATCCTGTTACTTGTTTGATTTCAGTTTTATCCTTGATTTACTTTTTATTTCTGCTGGGGCTGGGATGGTCTCTGGCCACTGTCAGGGTCTCTCTGGCAGTTCCGGCAGCTTACCATGCTTCTGTACTGACTCCTCAATCTTCTTGCGTCCATGAGGGAAAGTTTCTAATGCAGTTGTGAAATACGTATTCATCAATTCATTACTCTGCTGCTTTATAAAGTATTCCCAGGCTGCTCTGTTTTATACAAGGAAGCACATCAGCCCCATTGAGAAGCTCAGAGCTTGACTGGCACAAAGGTGACTTAAAAGCCACCCTCGCCCCATTTCCTTGGGCTGCACTTAGACAGTCCCAGCTGGCATTTCTAGTGGCTTCAGCTACACTGTCAATGAAATCTGAGCCCTTCTGACTGAAACTCCCTAGAGAGGCCTAGACTAGGGGTGGGCCACAATCTGTGGCTCCGGAACCACATTCAGCTCTTCAGAAGTTTCCGGGGCGGGAGCTACAGGCGCCAACTTTCCAATGTTCCGGGGGGTGCTCACTGCTCAACCCCTGGCTCTCCACATGCCCTAACCCCACTCCACCCCTTCCTGCCCCCTCCCCTGAGCGTGCCATGCCTTCGCTCCTCCCTCTCCCCACCGCAGAGCCTCCTGCATGCCAAGAAACAGCTGATCGGGAGGTGTGGGGAGGGAGGGGGAGGCGCTGATCAGCGGGACTGCCAGTGGGCAGGAGGTGCTGGGAGCTGGGGGGAGCTGATGGGGGGCTGTTGGCATATTACGGTGGCTCTTTGGCAATGCACATTGGTAAATTCTGGCTCCTGTTCAGGTAGGCCACCCCTGGCCTAGACTGTTAGCAAGGACATGATGTCTTTGTGACTTCATGTTAAGTTTTTGTCCACTGTGGCCACAAAATCCCACCTAAATCAATCTGCTTTGCCTCCAGTCTTTTTTTGTAAGCCTCATGATGCATCAACAGAGGCCAGATTCCATAAGCTGGAGTAAGGACACTTGTTTATTACTTGGACAGAATCCAGGCCCTTCAGAAAATTGCATAGATTGTTTGTTGCATTTGAGAAATCTAATGGCCCTAACCATTTTGGTTCAGAGACTACCACAATGGATTAAATTGTGTATTCAGATTTATTAAGGTCTAGCGTCCATCTTTTATTATCTCTGTAACCCATCTCCTTTCCCTTCCATCACCTCTCAATTCACTGAGTGCTCTGATAACAACCATTGCCTTGAGTTCTCTTCCTGTTTGTATTCCCTCCTGATTTCTGTCCCTCCACACTCCACCAGACTGTTCTCACTAAGGTCTCTAGAGACTTCTTCCTAACCAAAATTTCAGGGCCTTTACTTCATCCTCATCTTCCTGGATCTGTTTTCTGCATTTGACACAGTCATTCAGACACTCCCTCTCAAAAACTTGTCATCCGTTTTTGTGGTGCCGTTCCTCCATGCAGTCCAGTCCAGGCTTGCCTCTGCAGATCCACACCAATTCCTTCCTTCTTTGTTGCTACTATGATTGGACTCTGCTGAGGTTAATAAGAATGTGACCGATGATTAGAAGGGAGAGTCTTTCTAGAATTCCTCCAGGGGGAAGGATGTGTGTGCTTCTTACTACTTTTTGGACGGCTGTTGATCATTCTGTGGCTCACAGACAAAGCCCACAAGTCTTACATGGCAGAGGCAATGTAAACAGAAATTTCCTATTACTGGTAAGTAACTTTACTTTTCCTGATGTTCAGTCCTAGGCACAAACCTCTAGCCCTCATCTCTCGATATTGCCCTGGCTTCACATCCTCCTTAGAGTGACATTTACTGTAATCGCCATTATAATCGTTCATGGGGTGGATGAACAGGTCTGTTTCACGATTCACAGTGCTCACATCTTGCATTGTCTTTTCTATTAAGACATATGGTGGTGATTGGTAGGTGAAAGATGAAATTAACCTTAGAAGTCAGTGATCTCTTCCCAAGCAGCATGACATCAGAACTGAAACCCCAATATCTTCTCCACAATCTACGATACCATCTTATCACATTTTAGCTGCATGGGTTCTTCTTGACATGCCCACCCAGTTGTTTGTTTTGGAGATCTTTACCTGGGGTAAGTTAAAATGCAATGACTGTACATGTCCCAGTTACAGTGCCCACCTCCCTCTGCAGTGTTTTTAAGATTCTGTTAAGCCCTGCAAACTTAATTGTATTTCTCGCTCTTGAGACATACATGCACACACACAATCATCATCTTCATATGGAGAGAGCAGGATTTGCCCCAAGTGAATCTGACCGGCAGTCTCTTCTGGCCCCCACCAGATATTTTCCAACACTTGCCACTGGTTTGGGGAGCCCTGTTCCCCAACTGGCATTAGGCAGAAGCACGAGCCATGTCCCAACACTTCCGAAGTGCTGTCGTGGATGCTGAGTCACCAGTGAGAAGTGGGGACTGGGGATTGGAAATGCTGTTTGAAAGCCAAATGAGAATACAAGCACACTGCTTCCCAGCCCTTCCCAAGACACAAGCCCCCAGTGTGTATGTCTGTCTGGCAGGATTCCTTTCAGAAATCTGCCTGAGCTGGACAGGGTCCTACCAATGGTGGGAAAAACACAGCAGCCAAAGGAAGGGTCAAAGCCCAAATACCTCTCAGGTGACCATGTTCCTCCTCTGTTGCCCCGTGACAGGAGGCACTTATCTCGCTTCTCTGTACCTGTCCTCCCAGTCCCCAATTTGCCTCTCCCTTTTTCGTCTCACTCCGAAGCTCTGCTAGCAACAAGAGCTGGTACCACTAGAAGCATGAACGTTATTCCCTTAATCAGATGGTGATCCAGCTGTCCCTGGAGCTTTAAATGCTGGGAGCAGGGCTCAAAGGGGGCAGCTCATAGCAACTCAGCGCTGGGGCTCTTTTGGAGGCTGCTATTTTTGTTCTCTGGAAGATCAATTTTCATTTGCATCTGCAGGCTCTTTGATTGTGAAGTAAAGTTTCAGATTGTGAGTCAAGCATCAGCCGCTGCAGTAATATCTGCATGAGTCTTCAGGCAGCCTGAAATCATAGCTCTGAGAGACAGGTGAGTGTCCCACTCATCTGAATGGGGTGTTCACTCTGAAACCTAATGCTGATTATTTACAGGTCAGCGGTGTTCATTATTTCATTCCTGATCAAAGCAGGCAAGTTAGAAGAGGGACAATCGTATGAAGATCTACAGTTCGTGGCTTCTCATTATGCTGTCTCAAGTGCACAGAGCTTTGTTTCTGGGAGGGAGGGGCCTGGAAGAATACAATTTTTTTTTTCATTTCCAAATTCATCCTGTGCTGGGACCTGGGGAGAAATGGCCTGGAAAAAATGGTACCTTTTTGTGTCCCTCACTATTGCTCTCTCTTCTTGGGGAGCAATTGTTACAACTTAATTGGAAGGTTGTGAGTTATTTGTCATTTGCAACAGGCCACTGTGGATGCCACCTGCCTCTGTGGTCTGCTCTGGCTGCCCAGTCCTCCTTTCTCCATTTCGTTTCTTCTCACATTGTGTACAGGAACAGGGCTGTGCTCTTTTTGCTGCTACTGTATAAGGTCATTCTGGCTGTGCTGCTGAGAGCTCTCCTGCTTCATAAGAATCTGCTCGGATGTTCCTTTGAGGAGAGAACTGCAGGCAGAGCAGAGCAGCTCTACTTTCCAAAAGATGAGGGTAGGCACCCCCTTAGTACCAAAACAGCACTCCGCTCTCATTCATGTCGTTAATCATTCCAAGATTTATTTAGCACTCGATGGAGGAAAACCTTTTCTGAGATTGTGTATGTGTGTGTGTGGTTTTGCCTTTTGCTGCTTATTAAAGAGGGAAACAAATCTGAGAAGTTGTCCTTTACACCTAAATAAAGAGAGAGCCCCTCCCAACACACACACACTCACTCACTCCTGCCCTTATTCCTAAATGTCCCTTCCACAACCAGTGCTACCTTACTCCTGTGTGACTAGAGAGACAGATGTGTGGCTGTAACTGAACTGTCCTGTCTCCTTTTATTTCACAGATTATCGTTTTACAGGGAACTCCTGTGAGACCATATCTCTCTCATGGCTTAGCTCCGGTGAGGCCCCTAATACTGTGGTGTGCCATGCAGCTTGGTTGAAAATGTTTTTCTGGATGTTTGCATAACCTTTAGCAAGCCATTTTTAGAAAAGAATTAAGGAGAAACAAGGAGCATTACTAAGAGGATTTGCCCTGGAACTTACTTAGTGTTTCCAAACCATTTACAATGGTGCAGGATTTCATAGTCAACATTCATTTCCTTTTTGGAATGAAAGGAGACCTGAGAAATCTCCATGCAGCCACTGGCTAGACCGGAACAATTCTTTGCTTAATGGTAGATTTTCAATTCAAAGTACACCAAGCTTGTAATTTTTGCGGGGTTGTGCCTGGCAGATTTGAGACCTCTCAGTGCTTGCATGTGTGTATGAGAGAGATCTATTTTAGGAATCCCGCTGCAATTCTGCATTGGTTGTGATCCTGCTTGTGGCTCGAGGTCTTTGCTGTCACAGTAATGGATAGAGAGTTATTATGGTTGCTCCGAGTTTTGTCCTGTGTGTTTCCCATGCTGGATACAGATACATTTTGACCTTGCAGCCATGGTCCCCTGCTCCGTCCTGCTGTGATGATTGATTTTGATGTGTGTATCTTCCAGGTGACCTGTATGTAGGGCCAGTTTCAGGCGATGGCCACCATGTTTTTACCTTTTTGTATAATTTTTATTTCAGCAGAATAGTTGGATCACAGCTGCTTCCACACCCACTAGTTACTCCCTTCTCTGTCCCCCCAGCCAGCAAATCAGCCCCTCCACTCCCCACCATCTTGCCGGGCCACCAGAGCCACTGGCGCTGATAGGCTGGAGAGAATGGAATGTTCCACGACATTTCCAGAAGGGGATTTCTGTCCATTCCACTACATTTATCATGTATGCAAATTCTGCAAGATGCTGAGTACCTCTACTCCAACTGATATCAATGGGATTTAAGGTTCTCAGCACCTGACAGGCTTTGGCCCTCGGTAGTTTATACTAAGTGAACACTGCTGGTAGAGTTAGTCTTACGGTTCGAGGCTGCCATGTTGTTCAGGTTGCCCTCACAGTTCTGATGTCTAAACTGCTCAAAAAAGGATCCTGACATAGCAAATGTAATGCTGATACACTAGAGGTTGGAGCAAGATGGGTGGGAGTCAGGACTCCTGGGTTCTCCCACTAGCCTGCTGTGTAACCCAGGGAACATCTCTTAGGCCAAAATTTTTAAGTGTCCACTAATTCTGATGCCTTCATTTTTGTGTCCAACATGTCGTAGGACTGATTCCCAAAAGTCACTGCGGAGGCTCAGCCCTTTTGAAATCTCATAGGGAGGGGCTGAGGTTGTCAAACAAACTATAGCAAAAGCAATTTACACAGAGAGAGAGAGAATACTGCTTCCACACACTATTTGTAACACATGCTAATGAAGTGGACAGGAAGCAAATGCACGCAAGTTTGACAACCCAACAGCATGCTGGGCAGGTTCTACTCATGCTGCACCAGGGAAAGGATTTTTAGGCAAAATATTTCCTAGCCTGTTTCCTGTGACTTCCTGCCTGGACTCTTCACTGCAGGGTGGTGATTTCTACACCTGTAGCATAGGCCATTCTTTATTCTGCTTCGGGTGTACCTGCAGCTTTCACAGTGCTTCTGGCACTCTGAGACCCCATGTACACTACAGATATAACGGAATCAGGGTCCTGCCTTGACTTGGGTAGAATAGTGTTAACAGTGCTGCTGTGTTTTGGGTCCAACTGTGAACTCACACCGGACTATAACTCAATTCTGGGGATGCTGTTAAGTTTTGATTACATTACAGCTCTTCACTATGTTGTAACCCTGTCCCTTGGCTCAGTTGTTATACGTGTTGCATAAATGGAGCCTGAGTCACATGGGCTGATAAGATTTCTACTCTCTCTTTCCTTTCAGGGTTTCCGAGTTGTTTGCACCATTGCTTGAAAAGAAGAACTGATATGCAACATCTCTCCTTCATAAAAGGGGAGGCATGTAATGGTTATGAAAGCTGCCCCACTGCAGAGGAGCTGTTACCACCCAGTCTGCTGGGGCTCTCGGGCAGGTTACTGCAGTGTGGAGCAGACCTTTCACTTCCAGATTTCCCCCTGCAATGGTTTTTCGCAGGAAGCTGACTGAGATTTTGTCCAGTTGTGCCAGGGTTCCTGTCCATGTGCTAGAAGCTCATGGTCTTGTTGTAAACATCCCACTAATAAAAGCGCTGAGCAACTCCAGTTCCATCCCAGTCTGAGGGGCCTGTGAGCACTCAGAAAGACTTGGGCTTCCCAGACGCCAGCACAAAGTCTTCTCTGCATTAATGTCTAGTATTTAACAGCCCAGTCAGGAGAGATGCTCTCCCAAGGGAGCTCAGTCTAACAGTCAGTCTGACACACATTTGGAGTTGTCCTGGAGAATGAAGCATCTTCTAGCAAATATGACAGGATTAAAGCTGGGACAAGGAGCTTCCTGGTCCACAGAGCTAGGCAGGGAACTCTCCCAGAATGGAAGCAGTGGCTGTGAAGGGAGGTAGCCAGAGGAGCTGTACATCAATGAGCAAAGCAAGGCACCTTTCTGCCACTCCTGAAAACTAAGGCAGTGGAGCAGATATCCCTTCATCAGTCTTAGGAAAAGGTGCTACTATGCGAGGGATTTATTCATGGTCTGGCAGTGCCTGAAATAGCCCCTTGCTCTTTGCAGTGTGGTAGCTTGCAATTGAAATGGCTGGCTGATGGCCTGTCAGTCAGGGAGTTGGATGTGTGTCTAGTGAGAGGAAGCTTATTTTACTTTTAAGACTGAACAGGATCTGCTATGAGATACCTCAGCCTTTTTTGACCTAGTTTTGCAGCACTAATCACTAGGGCTAGATTTGTATCACTGTTGTTAGCCGTGAGCACGGTCCTGTCCTTGGGCTACATCCTTTGAGATGCCCCTTCTGCCTGCTCCACAGCTAGCAACTCCAGCCCCTTTGCCTTCACTGCAGGTGTCACAAAGCATTATCCAGACGTGAAGCCTGCAGCAGTTAGGTGCCCTTTGGTCCTGTGGGTAGACAGCATTTTGAAATGTGTGTGCCTCTTGAACTTGGGTGGCTGCAATAAAACCGCTCTTCTCCCAAGCTCTGTAGCCTGAAATGGCCTCTCCATGGTCTGGTGGTGGTGCATTGAGTTGGGATAAATTCTTTGCAAAACTGGCAAATGCAGCTTTGTCGCTTCCCCACAACATTTAGCTCATGCCTCCTGCCAAGTATCTGGCTTTGGAACTCTCCGAGGATGTAGCTGGAGTCTAGAAGGGAAGTACTGAGAAGAGATGAATACTAGTAACGTCCAGCAGTTTTGAGGGCCTCTGAATGCATTTGGCGTCGAGTTGGGATGCTGTGCTGAATGGGAAACCCACAGTGTGTACAGGAGACAGCTGCAATGAAAAAGCAAATGTAGCCACAGCCTGACTGAAAGGAGCAGAATGCGTAAAGCCCGATGCACCAAAGCTCGTGTCTCCATAGATAATTAAAGGCAGCGGGTATGTACATCATAGGCTTTAGCTTCACCTGAAGGTCAGGGTTCCACCAGTTTTTTATTGCCTTACATGATGTAATTGACTGCTTCTGCCGATGTTGGTCTTGTCTTTTTCTCCAGACTGAAGGCCTTTGCCTGGTCTGGACCAGTCTGGCCGATTGTCTCTGTCTCACCCTGAAATTAGGTCTCTGGAGGGGAGATGATAGAAGTATGTAAAATAACGAAGGCCACATCATGGACCTTGCTCTGAAGCCTCAGATGCTGGTCGCTGCCAGAGAATCATTGGTCATGTTGTGTTCAAACATCAGAGCATCAAACATTGTCTTCCTGGATCAGGTTTGTTAGGAGTCACTTCAGAGGCTCCTGGTTCCCCCCCAAGGCTTCTCCTCCAGGAGCTCTGTTGGAAGGTGCTGAAATTATATGAATTTCCACTTTTTTCCCTTGCTTCTGTGAATCTGGTCGGGGGGGTGGGGGGTTTGCCAGTTTTGCGTTGTTTTCCCTATATTGCTGATCTGTTAGGGGAACTTACTTTAAAGGAAAATTCTTTAGTAATTTAACAGGAAAACCCAATGGGAACCCTGGAATTTTTAGCTTGGAATTTAGCTTCCAAATTGGCCCAAGGACACTTGTCATGCTTTAGGAATGGATGGCTGAGATGCCTTTGTGAGGCACAAGATGGGAGGCACTGATTTCCCCCCCCACACACTTTTCTCCACACATCAGCAGACTGGAGAGGCCAATGCTCCAGGGACTTCGGTCTGTGATCTTGTACCAGCTGTGGCCTTGGGGCTTTGCCAAGAGATTTGATGAGCGTGTGACTGTACAGAACTCTGTCTGCACTTAGTGGACAGTTCCTGTGCCTTGCTTCCCCTAGAAATGCACTCAGCATTTTCTTTGGTAGACACACTATTTTGGCGGGATGTGAGAGGGGCTGGTGGGATAAAGCGTGCTTTCCTGTGTGTTGCTGCTGATAATTGCCTCTCCGGAACCAGCTTCATACAGAGCTGCTGGAGCAGGAAGTGCTTTACAATGCTGCTCTTTCAAGGGAGTGCTGAACGGTCCCAGCCCCTTGCAGCTCCAGGAAACTCTTGGCCTTAAGAATGTGGAGTCCCATGCATGTTCTTCCTTAACCTTCCGGGAAAGAACGCGCCTCTTGAACTGCCTTGGAGGCGAGAAAAGGAGGCTCCCTGTGCCCCAGACTCCCTGGTTTTGCTTTCCGCAGCACGCAGCCAGAGAGACCTCATTCACCAAAGCACAGCTGCACCGAGGAGTCCCTTTAGGTGAAGCTCTTTCAAAGTGATACTATGTCTGTTAGCTGTGCTTGTGGCCTCAGTCAGCCAGGAGCCCTAACTAGCAACATCACGCTTTCCAGCCACTGCTACTTGTGTTGCTGAGGAAATGAAAAAGGATGTGCTGAACAGAGTTGGTGGCTGGACAGCTTCACACTTAATCCCACTGGGTCAGAGAGAAATGTACAGTACCCTAGATTTCCATGCTCCAAGCAGCCCTAGTTCATAGTGCCCCTATCAGATCAGGTGGCAGGATCAGGGAAGGGGGTGTTTTGGCACGACATTTAAATAACAAAGCCTGGTATGGTTTTCCTTAAAACTCACTGCCAACAGTAGCACATTGGCAACAACGAGCTTACAGTACTGTGGTCTGGAGGCTGCAATCAGGATTGAGGTTTCACTCTAAACTCTATTTTCAGGTACTTGATTATTACCTTTTGGTCTGAAATTTCTCCTGCTCCTTCTTAGCCCAGTTTGAACTATTTTGGTGGGGGATGTGAAGGAACTCTGTTCAGCCATATTTGAGGTAGTGGAGCAGCTCTCTACCTCACACCTGTCTGGTTCTACGCCCTGCCTTCTCCCCTCTTGAATACTTCTCTCTCACCTGCAACTGCATGCCTTTGTCACGCTGCCCTCTACAGTTAAAGCTCCATCCTTTTCCTGAGTGAAATTTGTCCTTGTCCCATTAGGAGTCCATGGGAGCTGCAGGTCCTCCTCACCTTTGGAAATCTGGCTATTTATTTAGGTGCCTAGATATGGATTTATGAACCTCTCTTTAGGTTGACAAATGCCAGCCAGTAACCCTTGCAGCTCAGAGCTTGGAACAAATGATAAGTTTAATTATCACAAAATTAGATAAAGGCCCTTTTCTGTCTATTTGAATTAACCCAATCAAAGCCCTGGGCACACTCTTGCCTCACACTTCAAGGGAACATTGAGCATGATCCACTCTTGCTGGCCCATCTCTGATTTGATTGGACAGCCTTAGATTTCACTCTCCAGTAGTCAGACCCAAACACCAGCTACCTTCCTTTGTAAAGTTGGTTTTATTTTCCTCATTCATCTTGGTGTTTTAAAAAAGAGAGAGCAAGAAAAATAAATGCAAAAGCAGTGACTGCGAGGCTGGAACAGTCAGGTTGAAATTTCACGTGCACTGAAGTCTGGTTCCTGCAGTGACAGAGCACACACCTGAAGTCTTCTGCTGCTAAACATAAAGCTCAGATCCTGCTGCTTGTGTTAGATGCAGGCTGTGAGCTGTCTGGAGTGGACCCTGTATGCCCCTTGTACCAGTGCAGGAGATATCTCCCTCACACTTGTTGTGAGCTAATCCCTCACACTTAGTGTTGCATTACCTGTAGTTCTTGCATTTAATTGCTTTCTATAAATACAAGTTAGATGTGTGGAAAGGGAAGAACAGTGTTTTAAAGGTGTCCCTTGACTCCAGCTGGACCCCGCTACCTATGCTCTTCTTCCTCAGGGCATAAGCTGACTGCAAACTGAGCAGACTAGGAGGAAGTTTCTCCATAGCAGGGGTGGGCAAACTTTTTGGCCTGAGGGCCACATCAGGGTTGCGAAAGGGTATGGAGGGCCGGGTAGGGAAGGCTGTGCCTCCCCAAACAGCCTGGCCCCCACCCCCTATCCGCCCCCTGACTGCCCCCCTCAGAACTTCCAACCCATCCCTCCCCTACTCCTTGTCTCCTGATCACCCCCTTCCAGGACTCCACCCCCCCACCCCAGCTCCCTGTCTCTTGGGATGCTTGAGGGAGGAATGGGTGGGTAAGCTATGAAGCCCATGAGGGGAGGTAGAAGGGAACAATGACCACATGATAGAGGGCAAGACATCCCCAGAGCTGGGCAGGTGCCTCTGAAGGATGTCTGAGTGGCTGCCCAGGTCCCACAAATACTGCAGGTTTAAAAGCACCCTAAGCATTTTGACAATGTGTTGCATGGGGGAATTGGGTGACATTCTGTGACCTGTGTTCTACAGGAGGTCAGATGAGATGATCTAATGATCCCTTCTGGTCTTAAAATCTATGAATCCGTGATTCTGTACAACCGTAAAAATCCTAAGCACCCTTTCTCCCAGGCTGGCTTGCTTGTCCTCCCTCGCTGAGAAGGACAGTCCTGATGAGCCAGAGTTCACCTATGAGTGCATTACATGAGGTGCAAGAGGGAGGGAACCTTTGCACGGTGGTGAGGTGGGAGGCATTTCAACCCTAAAAGGAACTCCTTTGCAGTATTTGAGTGACTGTAAACTGTGGGTTAGACTGGAAACTGCTTCTCAGCTTCAACTGGAGCTTTTGCTGCCTGTAAATGCTAGGCTGTTACAAGGGGCAGAGAGATGTTTGCTATGGGCAGCACTTGGTCCTACTGTACTTGTGCAGAAGGGTCTGTATGTCTGCTGTCCTTGGGACATACGTTTTGTGTAACTGATAAAGCCCCCAGTGCACTCTCCTCCCTCGCTTTCTGTTGTGATGAAGCCACAGTGGGGCCATCGTGAGACTGAGGGCGTTAGTAACATTCGGGGAGGACTGTAAGTACATCAGGAATTAGGAGGGAATTAGTCCCACCACTTTAATTGGCTGAGTCAGTAATTATCTCCTGAGTGTGCTGAGCCAGCCTGTTTCTCCCGTTAATGTACTGTGAGGTTAATGACAGGTTTCAGAGTGGCAGCCGTGTTAGTCTGTATTCGCAAAAAGAAAAGGAGTACTTGTTAGTCTCTAAGGTGCCACAAGTACTCCTTTTCTTTTTGTGAGGTTAATGGAGGCCAAATTTAGACTGCTAGGTAAGAGATTGAAATCCAGGACCTCCATGTTAGCATTTTCTCAAATGCTTCCAGTTCCATACACAGGGCCAGTTAGACAGGCAAACTGTAGGGTCTCAATGCATGGAAGAGACAATGGTGTAAGGAGGAGGGGTTTAGATTTATTAGGAACTGGGGAAACTTGTGGGAAAGGGGGAGTTTATACAGGAAGGATGGGCTCCACCTAAACTAAAATGAAACCGAATTACTGTCAGTTAAAATTAAAAAGGTCGTAGAGCAGTTTTTAAACTAAGGACTGGGGGAAAGCCGACAGGAGCATGTGGTTCAGACAGAGGTATCCCTTAGGGGAGGATCTATTAATGAAGATTTTCTATGTCCTAATAAGAAGGAGAGGATGGAAGATGATAAAATACGGGTAGGATCTGATGAGAAACAGCCAAATGAAAAAGAGTTCCATTCAATTAAATCACGTAAAGGCAGACCGCTAAAAAGTGACAGGTTTTTAAAGTGCTTATATATAAATGCTAGAAGTCTAAATAATAAGATGGGTGAACTAGAGTGCCTCATATTAAATGAGGATATTGATATAATAGGCATCACAGAAACTTGGTGGAATGAGGATAATCAATGTGACACACAGTAATACCAGGGTACAAAATATATCGGAAGGACAGAACCGGTCATGCTGGTGGGGGAGTGGCACTATACGTGAAAGAGAGCATAGAATCGAATGAAGTAAAAATCTTAAATGAATCAAACTGTACCATGGAATATCTATGGATAGTAATTCCATGCTCAAATAATAAAAATATAGCAGTAGAGATATGTTGCTGACCACCTGACCAGGATAGTGATAGTGACTGTGAAATGCTCAGGGAGATTAGAGAGGCTATAAAAATAAAAAACTCAGTAATAATGGGGGATTTCATCTAGCCTCACATTCACTGGGTACATGTCACCTCAGGACAGGATGCAGAGATAAAGTTTCTTGACACCTTAAATGACTGCTTCTTGGAGCAGCTAATCCTGGAACCCACAAGAGGGAAGGCAATTCTTGATTTAGTCCTAAGTGGAACACAGGATCTGGTCCAAGAGGTGAATATAGCTGGACCACTTGGTAATAGTGACCATAATATAATTAAATTTAACATCCCCGTGGTGGGGAAAACACCACAGTGGCCCAACCCCGTAGTATTTAATTTCAGAAAGGGAGACTACACAAAAATGAGGAGGTTAGTTAAACAGAAATTAAAAGGTACAGTGCCAAAAGTGAAATCCCTGCAAGATGCATGGAACATTTTTAAAGACACCATAATAGAGGCTCAAAGTATACCCCAAATTAAAAAACGTAGTAAGAGAACCAAAAAAGTGCCACTGTAGCTAAACAGCAAAGTAAAAGAAGCAGTGAGAAGCAAAAAGGCATCCTTTAAAAAGTGGAAGTTAAATCCTAGTGAGGAAAATAGAAAGGAGCATAAACTCTGGCAAATGAAGTGCAAAAATAGGAAGGCCATAAAAGAATTTGAAGAACAGCTAGGCAAAGACTCAAAAAATAATAGCAAAATTTTTTTAAGTACATCAGAATCAAGAAGCCTGCTAAACAACAAGTGGGGCCATTGGATGATTGAGATGCTAAGGGAGCACTCAAGGATGATAAGGCCATTGTGGAGAAACTAAATGAATTTTTTGCATTGGTCTTCACAGCTGAGGATCTGAGGGAGATTCCCAAATCTGAACTATTCTTTTAGGTAACAAATCTGAGGAACTGTCCCAGATTGAGGTATCATTAGAGGAAGTTTTGAAACAAATTGATAAACTAAATAGTAATACGTCACCAGGACCAGATGGTATTCACCCAAGAGTTCTGAAGGAACTGAAATGTGAAATTGCAGAACTACTAACTGTAGTCTGTATCCTACCATTTAAATCAGCTTCTATACCAAATGACTGGAGGATAGCTAAAGTGATGCCAATTTTTAAAAAGGGCTCCAGAGGTGATCCTGGCAATTACAGGCCAGTAAGCCTGACTTCAGTACCAGGCAAACTAGTTGAACAAAATTGTTAAACACATAGATGAACATAATTTTTTGAGAAAAAGTCAACATGGTTTTTGTAACGGGAAATCATGCCTCACCAATCTACTAGAATTCTTTGAGGGGGTCAATAAGCATGTGGACAAGGGGGATTCAGTGGATATAGTGTACTTAGATTTTCAGAGAGCCTTTGACAGGGTCCCTCACCAAAGGTTCTTAAACAAAGTAAGCTGTCATGGGATAAGAGGGAAGGTTCTCTCACGGATTGGTAACTGGTTAAAAGATAGGAAACAAAGGGTAGGACTAAATGGTCAGTTTTCAGAATGGAGAGAGGTAAATAGTGATGGCCCCCAGGGGTCTGTACTGGGACCATTCATATTCAACAATGACCTGGAAAAAGGGGTAAACAGTGAGGTGGCAAAATTTGCAGATGATACAAAACTACTCAAGATAGTTAAGTCCCAGGCAGACTGCGAAGAGCTACAAAGGGATCTCACAAAACTGGGTGACTGGACAACAAAATGGCAGATGAAATTCAGTGTTGATAAATGCAAAGTAATGCACATTGGAAAACATCATCCCAACTATACATATAAAACGATGGGGTCTAAATTAGCTGTTACCACTCAAGAAAGAGATCTTGGAGTCATTGTGGCTAGTTCTCTGAAAACATCTGTTCAATGTGCAGCAGCAGTCAAAAAAGCAAACAATGTTGGAAATCATTAAGAAAGGGATAGATAAGACGGAAAATTTCATATTGCCTCTATATAAATCGATGGTACGCCCACATTTTGAATACTGTGTGCAGATGTGGTCGCCCCATCTCAAAAAAGATATAATGGAATTGGAAAAGGTTCAGAAAAGGGCAACAAAAATGATGAGGGGTATGGAACGGCTTCTGTATGAGGAGAGATTAATAAGACTGGGACTTTTCAGCTTGGAAAAGAGATGGCTAAGAGGGGGTATGATAGAGGTCTATAAAATCGTGACTGGTGTAGAGAAAGTAAATAAGGAAGAGTTATTTACTCCTTTTCATCACACAAGAACTAGGGGTCAGCAAATGAAATGAATAGGCATTAGGTTTAAAATAAACAAAAGGAAGTATTTTTTTCACACAATGCACAGTCAACCTGTGGAATGCCTTGTCAGAGGATGTTGTGAAGGCCAAGACTATAACAAGGTTCAAAAAGAAGCTAGATAAATTCATGGAGGATAGGTCCATCAGTGGCTATTAGCCAGAATGGGCAGGGATGGTGTCTCTAGCCTCTGTTCCCCAGAAATGGGCTTAAATTGCAGTAAGGGCGGTTTAGGTTGAACATGAGGAAAAACTTTCTGTCAAGGTGGTGAAGCACTGGAATAAATTGCCTAGGGAAGTGGTGGAATCTCTGTCATTGGGGATTTTTAAGAGCAGGTTGGACAAACACCTGTCAGGGATGGTCTAGAGAATACTTAGTCCTGCCATGAGTGCAGAGGACTGGACTAGACGACCTCTCGAGGTCCCTTCCACTTCAATGATTCTGTGAATGGATAACAGGATGAATCACTTGATGATTCCCTGTTCTGTTCATTCCCTCTGGGGCACCTGGCACTGGCCACCATCGGAAGACAGGATACTGGGCTAGATGGACCTTTGGTAGTACCCAGTATCGCCATTCCTATGTTCTTAGGTGCTGTGGACCTTCTGCAGCTGCATTTATCTGGCACTCTACAACTTCAAAGAGCCGTACTGGGCTGCATGCCAGTGGCATCAATGTAACTAAGTGGGTTTCTAAATCGGTTTAGTTAAATCAGTGCAAGTCCCTCTGTGAAAATGGTGAAATCAGTTTGAGCAGCTTTGAAATAAATATAATTAGAAACTGATTTAATTAAATCCTGTGTAGTTTTGCTGTGTAGACTGGGCATGAACCTCACAGCCTCCTGTGAGATAGGTCAAGATCCTGGAAATAGGCACAGAGAGGGGAAATGTGTGTGTGGCCATGCTGTTAATCAGCAGCAGAGCAGGGATAAGGACCCAGGGATCCTGACACCCAGGCTCACTATAATACTTCTCACTACCACAGCTGAGCAGGTGTGGAATCCCCTCCTCGGACTCTCTGGAAGTAGATCCTCCCAGGGTTCGCAGGCTGATCTTGCCTATGATGTCACTGAGAAGCTCATCTTCCCTGGGGGTGGGCTCAGGATGCTGTGGGCACCTCCAGACTAGAGTGAACTCTACACTGCACTGCCTGGTCCTGCGAGGGAGGACGTACTGTTAGCTATTGCTTGAGAGGCAAGTCCCATGGCAGCTCCTCGGTGTTTTGTCCCCGGAGCACTGTTGCTGCTGCAGGAGAGCTCTGTGCCCTGCCCTGCACGGTTCCTGCTGGGCTGTGGATCAGATTCTTCTTCTTAGTGTATGCGCAGCATGCCTCAGGATTCATCACCAAGTTTGGTCCAGTGGTTGGATCTCTGGCTTTTCTGGCTTGGGCCGGGGAGTATGACATGAACACTGATCCGTGGCCCCCGGAGCAGATTCGCCCATGCTTAATAGTGCTAACAGCGTGGTGAGGCACTAGCTCTTGAGGCAGCCTGTGGTTTGGAGACCACATGGAGCATGGCAGAGCTGGGGCTGTTGAACTGAGAATCCTCCCTAGACGGGAGTGATGCTGGATTGGGGGACAGCTGAATCCAGAAGGAATGTGCCCCTCTCCCTGATGTTTCACTACCTGTACCAGGGGAGGGGTACGAAATCCCAGGCCGTGCCGCCCATTTGGTACAGCGTTAGGACTGTGCTGTTCCCCAGCGGGTGCATCTGCCCAGTACAAGCTGGGTCCCGTTAGCGGGCAGGGATGGGCAGACCCAAGTGTCTTGGCCGCATTCCTCAAGGCTGGGGTGGTCATTGGGGAGAAGCACTGCGTTGGGGGTGGAAGCTCTCCCAAGGTCAGGGAGTTTCTTTTGGCAGCTGGGGTTGTGAGGAAGGCAGGGCTAGAGCAGGGAGGCTGCCACCTTATCCTGCTTTAAATCCCTCCTGTAAAGCTCACCTCCTCTGACAGATCACTCCCAGTCGGGTCTTGGCTGGGCATGTGGCAAACGGAGACCTCAGCTTTGCAGCCAGACTCTGCTGGGCTGATTGCAACCGCAGCCTCCTGCCTCGGCCCCTTGCCGGATTCCCCCAGGGGTTGTGGCTTCTCTGACATGCAAATCGGAAGCTCTCTGGGGCAGGAACTGGCTTATTCATCACGTCTGTAGAGCCTCTAGCACGGTGGGGCTCTGGTCCTCGATTGGGTTCCCAAGCACTACTGTAATATAACTGACGGGAGGCAGGTGGAAGCATGTGGCAGGCATGTCTGATCGCAGCTCTGTCTCCTCAGAGAGCCCTTGCTGCCTCTTGGGACATGTCGGCAGGTCTAATGGCTATTACCCTACCAGCCTCAGGGGCTGCTCCCCAGGGCCAGTCAGCAAGCCCTTCCTCCCACAGCTAGGGGATAGGGCAGTGAAACTGATTTATGGAGACTCTGGAGGGAACCAACAAAGGGTCAAGCCAAAGCTGGTTCTGGGCTCTTGGCCTCTGGAAGACAGCAGCAGAGGATCAAGGACTAGTTCAGGCCCCTGTGGAAGGCCCAAAGAGGGAAAATGTGGGAAGGGTGTAAGTGCTTAGGAGAGGATCTGCCCAGACTACATGAGAGGGTGAAAGCAAGAGAGATGGGACCATGTGAAAGACAGAGGAATTTGAACTGATTAACCAAACCCATTCCTCTGTCAGGAGGGGTTCCCCCTTCATCTGCTGTGGGAGCCCTGCCCCTGGAGTGGAATCAGTCCCTGAGAGACAGAGCACTGGGGCTAAGTGGGACCTGCCAGATCTCTGCTCTCTGAGTCCCCTGCCCTGGGGACCCTTGTTGGACTGGGTCTGGCTCAAACTTCAGAGCACTGCCCTGTCTTGGTTTTGTGTGCGGGGCTCTTCCTCACCACCGGGGCAGGGAGTTTTCAGATTTAGAAGTGGAGGAGCCCAGCAGGCTGTTGCGTGGCTCTCTGAGTTTAGAGAAGTGGGTGGGTGAGATTCTGTGGCCTGCGCTGTGCAGGAGGTCAGACTAGATGATCATAATGGTCCCTTCTGACCTTAGTATCTATGAATCTAAGTGTGGTGGATCAGGAGGAGGGTGTCAGTCAGACAGGTGGCGCCTGCTGCCGCTCCCTCTCCTTCCCTTGGGTCTCCCTGGTTTGGAAAGATTGCCACAGGTGAGCAGCGTGTGGAGGAGGGGACTTTTCCCAGTGGTTTGGGAGTTTATCTGCTTCCCTGTGCAGGCTTGGGTGGAAGCTGAGCAACAGCATCACCATTGGCTCCCCTCCTTGCCCCTCTTTGGGAAGGTTAACGGGGTAGTTCCTGCCCTGCCTCATCTTCCAGTGCATAGTGGACAACCCGTGGCCAGGAGCTGGGTTTTCTCCTCCATCCCTGTCCCAGGATCCATTACCCCATTATCCTTTTGCATTTTGAAGCCTACATTGCCAGCATTAGAGAACTAGCCTGTCTCCTCCTAAATGTGCCGTGGGATCCGAGGGCTGGGTTCCCTGTGTGCCCCACCTGGAATTGGACTGGGCCGTTGCTATCCTGGGCAGCTGCCCTTTGCATTTGGCACCAACAGCATAGTGACTCCCAACCCCACCATGAGCCAGAGCCCGCTGACTCCATGACCATTGTCCAAGGGCAGGGAAGTGGGTCTGACTCTGGCTTCGTTTCCCTTTGCCCTTCCCTTGCTGCAGAGGGGCAGGTGGGGGAGGGGGGGATTATCCTTTGTAGTCTGCTTAATTGCCTCATTATTGTGCTGAGCAAACGAATCCTGGCATCAGCTGAGCATAGCCGCTCCTAGAAATGCATTCGGGAGTTGGCAGAGTCCAGCTGGCATGGGAGAGCAGCCTCGTCCAGAGACAGGCGCCTGGATCGATACCAACCATCAACAGGTGCAGGAAGCGAAGGGAGCTGAGTACGTGGCTGTGGGAGGATATGAATCAGCCTGTGACCCTGACCACCCCCCATGCCCTTCACAGCAAATGCACACATACCCCTTTTCTGTTTTTCAGACTGTCAGCATCAATAAGGCCATTAACACACAGGAAGTAGCTGTCAAGGAGAAACACGCCAGAAATATCCTTTTCAGAGTTGGCGGCAGGACAAGCGAGCGTGGGAGTCAACTGGAGACTGGCTGGAAGGCAGCTGGGGCCAGGTGGAGGTGCTGGTGTGGAAGTGGGCAGAAAACAGCCATCATAGCAAGAGCCCCTCATGGACTGGTTGTGACAGAGACTTCGTGGGGTTCCCCTCCGCTGAATGCAGGGGTTGAAGCCAAAATCCCACTGGGATCCCCTCTGCCCAGCAGAAGGAAGAGTGGGATTCCTGGGGGGAAGCGTCCAAGTGGGCAAGGGAGGGCAGTGGAGAGTGATTCCAGGACAGCACCACCCTTTTTCTCCCTGGTGCTGTAGCCTTGCTCTCTGAGCAGGTCTGTGCCAGCGGCTGCTTGGAGTTGTATCCATGCTTGGCACTCCCACTGCTGACATGCCCACCCCCACCCCCACCCCCGGAGCTGCCCCAATGGTGGGAAATGTTAGCGTGGAAAGGCCTAGCCAGACAGAGGGGCCGTAGCTGCAAGAAGGGGGACGGTGTTGTCATTCCTCACTCGTTACCTCCACCCAAATGAGCTTTAGCGCCGTTGTAAATACCAGGTGTGCTTAAGCCTAAACGGCCCAAAGGTCTGAATAGTTAAGATCCTGCTGAAGAAGAATATGTATTTTGGCAGCTCTGCAGCTGACCGGGAGCCAGGATCATGCAGCAAGTGCAGCTTCCAAATCGTTCCACTTTGTAGGGAGAAGAACTGAGGAGCTTTTTGCTCTCTGAACCCATGGGGTGTCCTTCCACTGCCTCTGCATCGCCCAGATCCCAGCTCCAGGGCCAAGGTAGTGGGGGCAGGAGAGAGTTCAGCCTAGAGGCTCTGGGGACTGGTGAATCCTCTGAGAGCTTTAGTTGAAGGTCCTGGGCCATTGCTGTCAAAGCATGGGAGGGTTCAAGGGGAGCGATACCTGTCAGTGCTGGGAATGGGGAGCTGGGTGATGTGTTTCCCCCAGCTGGAGAGACCAGGCCCCCAGACAAGTCTGGACTCAGTGACAGACCTAATTCTCCTAAGCGCTCTGGGGGTTCAGCCCCAATGTGGGCGTGGGGGATCTTCCTGAGGGTCTCTTTGGAGGGGAGAGGGTGTGGTGCTGGAAGGGGCAGGGGCTGCTTGGTTTGAACCCCCAGGGCACAGTGTGTCCCTGGGCCTGAGGCCGTGACTTGGGAACAGCGCTTTACCTCTCCCTTGCTGAAAGAACAGAATGTCCCCAGCCATTTGAAGTTTTCCACTGCCTAGCTGAGGCTTGAGCTCTGGGCTGCAGTTTAGCTGTCTGGTGTGTGGTGAGCTCTGCAGGCAGGCTGGCAGGGGCTATGCTCATTCCACCTTCTTGAAGAGAAACAAGCTCCAGCAGCTTACAGGAGCAGCTGTCTTGATTTATCTGATGGTGGAATGTCCGTTGCGGGGCTGTTTCCAGGCTTGCATTCTGCATGGGGCCCTTTCGTTTTCATCTCAGGCCTGTTTTCAATGGGAAAGCTGCTAGTGCATTGGGATCCCAGGCCCTGGAGATAAAGCTTCACTGCAGTCCTGTTGGCTTTTAGCTTCTTGATGCAGCAGGCTGCCTGCCACGCCAATCCCCTTTCTGCTTTCCTAGTCTATAGCAAGAGTTAGCATGGCTGTTCTGCTTCCCAAAGCACTACGCAGGGGTCTGTAGAAAACAGCCCTACAGTGGCCTCATGTGACAGGACCTAGATGGCCTCTAGGCAGAGCTCTCAAGCGTACTGGATTTAGTGGGACATTCTGTATTTCCACTTCATCGGGATGCCTGGTCCACTGCCCGTTGAGGTGGGGAATGAGAAACTGCTTCACCTCCCCTGCAAAACAGCCTGTAGTCGAGGGAGAACAGAGAGGGCTGGAATCCAGGGATCATGAGTTCAAGTCTCACCTCTTCCATTCACTACTGCTTCTACTTCTGTGCATTTCATACCCCGTATTGCTGACCCAGGCTTCAGCCCCCCCTGCCTTATGAGACAGGCAAGTATCAGCCTCTCCCCATTTGACTAAGAAATTGACCAACGTCACTGAAGGCAGAACTGGCGTGGAACCTAGATCTTTAATCTAGCACACCCAAATTCCATTCACGCAGCCATGCTGCCTTTTAGACTGACTATGCCAAATCTGTATGCTTGGCTGTCATATCTGCAGCTACCCTTCTGTCCATTCAGCCAAACTCCCTTCCCTGCCCCAGGAATTGAACCCAGGAATCCTGCCCCCCCCTTTGCTCTAGCAAATAGTTGAGTAATCCACTGGCTGTGTGTTTAACATTCTCCCTCTAAGAAAAGGAGTACTTGTGGCACCTTAGAGACTAACAAATTTATTTGAGCATAAGCTTTCGTGAGCTACAGCTCACTTCATTGGATGCATCCGATGAAGTGAGCTGTAGCTCACGAAAGCTTATGCTCAAATAAATTTGTTAGTCTCTAAGGTGCCACAAGTACTCCTTTTCTTTTTGCGAATACAGACTAACACGGCTGCTACTCTGAAATCTGTCATTCTCCCTCTAGTGGCTGATTCACACAAAGGGTAGCAGCTGCTGCTTTAGCTCAGCAGTCTGGGCTGGGAATCTGAAGGCCCAGGACTGATGAGGGGCAGAAGGTACATAGCAGATGTGTGCACGGCAACAGGTTTCTGGGCAATTCCAGTGACAGCTGGGGAAGAAAGCAGCCAGGAGAGAGGAAGATTTTGGTTTGGAAGCACGTTGTTGGCTGACTGAAAGGATCCTGCTTCCTTTCCCCAGCATGGCAGGGCCTGTGTACTCCAGGTACCTAACGTCTTTTGTTGATGCACACTGGCTGTCTCACTGCAGGGGTAGAAACCTCTCTGCTGGAGGGGACTTCCTAGTTGCTTTCTGCCACTTTTCACTGCCTTTGGGATCCAGAATGGGGTGAGGGGACATCTTGGGAGCAGCCAGTAAGCCTCGTCTCTGAGCTGTTGTGTTTTATGAGTGTCCCTGTCACTTCTGCACACCCTGAGCTAAGGGATTGGCTTTTCCTTAGCCTGCCTCTCACCATGCATCCTGGGAACCCACCACGAAAAAGGAGCTCAGACCTTCTGGTCCGTCGTGAACCGGCTGCCCCTCTCCAGCAACGCTGTGCTCTGTTGGAAGTTCTGCCACGTGTTCCACAAGCTCCTCCGCGATGGACACCCAAATGTATGTGCAGGGCCATGTCTCTAGTAGTGCCAGATGTGGGGGGGGCACACGAGAGGAATACTGTGATTGCCTCAAGTCCTTTCAGCCCCGACTAGGCCAGGAATAGGATGACCTGAGAGGCCACCTAAGTGTTGCCAACTCTTGTGACTTTTATTGTGGGCTTTGCAATATTTTTGTGTTTTTCTTAAGGCCTCCGCTCCTGGAGTCCTGTGACTACGTGAGAATCCCAGCTTGCATTTAAAAAAAAAAAAAAAAAAAAAAAAGTACCGGTTGCAGAGCAAAGCACTCCTGGAGTTGCCAATGTGCACTAGTCATTGGAAAGTGGGGGGAGTGAGGGGTGATGAACAGGGTGGGAATATGCCTACATTTATTGCTTCCATTCCCCCATGCCCAGCTTTCTAGCCTGCCCCACATCATATCCATTTCCCATCCCTACTTCCTTAAAGAGTCTGATGAGGCCCAGCATACCTGTCCTGACGTGCCGTGGCCCCTGCGCGCTCCTGGGTGCTCTCAGGCCCAGCTCTGCAGCAGACCAATGGCAAAAGGGCAGTAGAAAGGGTTAATGCATCATCGTCCCCCCCATCCAAAAGTTGATCCCTGGGAAGGGAAGCAAGTATTCACCCCAGGACTAACCCTGCAGCCCTCACCATTCCCTGCCAGTCAGCCAGCTCTCTGTTCACCCCCATTCTCTTCTCTCTCCTCCGCTAGAAGCCTAGGAAACCCACTGCCTCAGCTACTTGGATATAAACAACAGTAACGCTGTGCCTCCCTCCCCCTTCCATCAGAGAGCCTCAAGCCACTTACAGTCAGGAACAAATTAAGCCCTGCTTGAGGAGGGTAAGATGGGATGGTCCTTTCCACTGTACAGATGGGGAAACTGAGGCACAGAAAAGCAGTGACTCGCCCATGATAACGCAACTAGTCTGGGATAGAGCTGGGAATAGAACCCAGGAGTCCTGATCCTCTTTTCTTGCTCTAATCACTAGATCAAACTTGTCCCACTAGCTAGAGCTTTCCCCTCTGGTGCCAGGAGCCTGTGAATGTGGCTGGCTCTCTGGCAGCTTCTGTGCCCCTTCTTTACTCTCCAACTGCCTCTTCTCAATTTCCTTTGCAGGTCCTGAAAGACTCTCTGAGGTACAAGAACGAGCTGAACGACATGAGCAGGATGTGGGTGAGTGGCTGGCTTGCCATGGGGGAATTTTCTGCTGGACGCCAACTGGTGCTCATGCTGGGAGGTAGTGCTAAGAAGCGCTGTGCCTCTTAAAGGAAGAACAGCAGGCCCTGGTGATGGTTTGCTGGGAATTTTGTCCATGGAGCAATAGGTAGAGCCTGACTGAAGCTAGGCAGACAGCTGTCTTCCTCCTTCTCCTGCCCTAAGGCTACCCAGAGTGTCTCTCTCCCCAGGCTGCAAGCAGTGGAAGCCTTTATCACAGAGAAGCAGTTTCAAGCTGAAGCTAGCTCCCCGTTGTCAGTGTGATTGGCATCTCCCCCAGGAGAGACCAGACTCTGGATCGTTGTGCCCTTGGTATCGCGTCTCTAGGAATGGGGATGGAAATCAAACCGAGATTTAAAGTCAGCGCTGTTTGGAAATCAGCTCTGCTTGACTTTCTAAAATCTTGGCTCCTCGTTGCTCCAGAATGGCTTGGCTTAGAAACGCCAGATCTCTCTGGCCGGGTTGGCCTTCCTGAGAGGAGGAACCCAGCCTGAGAGATTGCATTGGGCTGAGTTTATTAAGAAGAACATTTATAACAGAGCTCCTGCTGCTAGGCTCAGCCATAGGTGGGGCACTAAACAGCGAGTGGAAATGTGATGAGGCTGGCCTCCAAGAAGGGGGTTGGAGAGTGGCAGGGTCACAGGGAGTGGAGTGGCCAGGAGCCTGTAATAAAAGGAGGGGGCACAGGGAGCCCCAGTAGCCTAGTGGAGATGGGGGACATGGAATGGAGCAGGTGAGAGAGGCCATGGAAGGTGATGAGTGCAGGGAACCTGGGGAGACAGGGAAAGGCATGGTGTTTAAAATTTTCAGTGTGGATAGATGCCTCTTCCCCTGAACCATTGCCCTATACGCTGTCCACTAAACTGATATGCTGCCATGGGGCCTTCACATAGACCTCCCGTGGGCTTGCTAACATCTGGCCAAGGGAAATTCTGCTTTGAGGAGCCTCACAAAATCTGTAAAAGATCCTAAATGGAGCAGATCCTAAATCCTCTCCTGCAGAGCTCAGACAGAAACTTAGGATGAGCTATGGAAGCTCATTTTAAATAGGTGGGGGCGGTACAAGAAATTCGTAAACAAAAACCATGTGAAAGGAGAGTTATGGTTGAAAGTTAGTTTCACTGGAGTCCAGCGAACACCCAAAATATTACTCTGGCTTCACAAAAACACTCCAGCCCCTTAAAAATCCAGACGTTAGGCTGGATGCTAGCAGCTAAAAGACCTGGCCACCCGGTTCTTTACTCTTTGTCCTTCACACTGTCCACCCAGCCTTAACTTTGCCTTTTTGCCTTTGATGCACTGGGCAAAAATATACACAGAGGTCAAGATGACACAATTGTATAATCTCAATTCTCTTTCCTGGGATCCATGTCCAGTCAGTTGACCCCGGAAAAGGGGTGAGTTTTGACTCTGCACTAGGTGTGGACTGCGTTTGTTTGAGGAAGCTGGGAAAGGCACCGGCTCATTCTTAATAGTGAATGGCGATTATTTTGGTTTGACATATTTCTGATGAATCTGCTAGCAGTTCTGAGTCTCTCCTGAGTGACTGTGAAGGCAGAAGTGTCTCTGCTTCGCCCCCTGTCTCGTTGGGAACAGTATTGGTGTTAGCTCATTTGGGGTGGGAGTGGGGGATTCCCCAATAATCAGTTACAAAAGATTCCAATCCCAACAGCTAATTTCACACAACACAGAGTTTCGAGAGGGTAAGGGTCCATATTCACAACCTAAGGTGCTTTGTGAAGGCCAAATATAGCCACTGGGCATTCTGTTACCTGGCGGAAAACAAGTAAAACCCATCCTAATGGGGGGGACGACCTGTTGACTTCAGTAATGGCTCTTTGCACAGGGGGTTGCATGAACAGAGCCCCATGGAAGTCAGTGGGGCTCCACAAAGGCACAGGTGTCAGCCTCATAGCGCTATTACAAGATTGGGGCCAATTAGTACACTAGCCATGGTGCCTACTGTTGGTTTAAGGGCTGAAATGGGACCTGTTTAGAATGAGCCACACTTGCCCTGCAGCCCCCTCTAGCCACATCACAAGGAGGGTGTTGTCCTGTTGGGTGTGATTTAAAGCTGATGTGGGCAGATCAGGAGCCCTGTAGCAAACAGGACTGGTTGTGCAGGATCCCTGTGGGGGGAAACGTTAGCAGATTCCCCTCCCCGCTGCTGAGTACAGTTACTTAATATCGTAAGATTTCCTCGGTACCTGAGCCGGGGTGGCAGGAGAGCCCACTGGGCTGCTGCCAGTCCCATAGCTTGTTGTGGAGTTCCACCACCCACCGTTCAGGCTAATGTGGCAGATGAGATTTCAGAGGGAAGACCAAGGAGTTACGTGAGCAGTTGCTGAGCCATCTGACGCCATGAAAATGCCAGTGGTTGACTTGGGATATGAAGCAGAACTGTCAGGAGAACGAAAAGCAGCAAGCAGGATCCACACACTACAGCCAGAGAGAGCAATAGGCACCTGGGTCAGAGGCTGCCCTGTGTTAGGCTCTGTCTGGGAAGTCCTTGTCATCAGCAAAACCCAGTTCTTTTGACAGCTTTGCCTATACCCCACTGTGGAGAAATGGGCTGCAGTTAGATGAACAGTCTCTTTCCACAGGCCAGAGATGAATTCACTTGTTGCTAATAGACTAAGCCTGGCACCACAAAGACTCCTGGGTGCTGTACAGTACGTCAAATAAAACATTCACTAAGTAACAAACAAAAACCGTTCTCAATGGCTCTGTGATAACCCCCACCCTCTGTGCAGAATGGGGAGCTAGAGCTGGGAGACGTTAAGAGCTGTCATTAAAATGAGTCAGACAGGAAGGATTACGAATTCCAAAAAGAGGCAAATGAATTGGCAGTGTGCACACCCAGACAGACGTGCAGGCAGAGTCCTGCGTGCCCAGGCACAGACAGAAACACAACTTTTTGTCTTGCTTGGGGTTCTGCTCTGTCCTTTGACAGGTTCCATTCGTTGGGTTTTTCCCTTCTGGTCCCAGGGATGTGTTTGTATGATGCTAACCAGCGGGCAGCAGATTTCATGTGCTCCCAGCACATCGCTGCTTGCCCTCCCTCTCCCTACCACCCCCAAGCAACTCCAGTGACTCTTCTCAGCTGGGGCAGAATTTGGCACCTGTCCTTTTTCTTTGATTGCTAATACTTTCCCATCGCCCTTCCTGGGCAGCAGGCTTTATGCACTCACTGCCTGCTTTTTGTTAGCATTAAATCAGCCCTGTGCAAGTTGGTGCCACTGGAAAGAGTTGCGTTGCCATCTCGTCTCTGTGTAAGTTAGTTCAGCCATTTGTTCCCTGCCCAAACCTGTGAGCCTTATGCCTCTAGGTAGCTGTGGAACCCCCCGAAATGGTGGAGCATAGCTCTGCTAGGGAACCAAGCAGTGGGGTTAGGCCAGAAGCAACAGATGCTCAAAGGGGGCCTGCTGTGAACTGTAACCTGGCAGGCTGGGGGACCACCTGCTCTCAGAGCTAAGTGTGCACGTAGGGCCAGATCCAGACTCAGATGCACATGAAGATCTCCCACTCACTTCAATGGCAGAATTTTGTGTTCAGTATGAAATGTTAAAATAAGTAAAAGTCTAGGGTATGGAGGTGGTGGTTAAACCCCAGCTTTGCAGAAGCAGGAGACTTAAAATTGTAATGCTGGTACCAAGGCCAGCTAGTCTGGTTAGGGATTCAGCCAGTCCAGCAGCTAACTTGACTGAGTGTTCCAATTATTGGCTGAATAATGCTTCATGCAGAAGGGGGCCATGCCAGTTAGTCTCTGATTTAATACATCTGCTGCACATCTCACACTGAGACCCTCCCAGAGACTGGCTGAGCCTGTTCACCCTGATTTTTAAACATGGTATCAAGATCTTCAGGGATATGTTGGGAGTAGAGGTCAGATATCAGAACCTAACTTTTCTGAGCCTTATCATGCCATAGTCCAGGGTATATACAAAGGTGACAACAGCCCCACTTGCCAAGATGCATCCCAGCATGTGGGTAATGTTCTCCTAGTGGGTGGGAGGGTATCCCAGATCAGTGATGTGTGGTCTGGTATATGCCACATGTTGTAAAGGTTCATTCCCAAGGTACTGGTTTCAGAGTAGCAGCCGTGTTAGTCTGTATTCGCAAAAAGAAAAGGAGTACTTGTGGCACTTTAGAAGTGAGCTGTAGCTCACGAAAGCTTATGCTCTAATTAATTTGTTAGTCTCTAAGGTGCCACAAGTACTCCTTTTCTTTTTCCCTAGTTACTGCGAGGCTTCCCCCCCACCCCCGTTTCTGGGGGTTTTTAACAACATGCCGATCAATCTGTCTAGCTGACGGAGATGAGCATGGTATAAATACCAATATTTTTGGCTTGGTCTGGTAGTGTCAGCGATTGTGTTGCATGCAGTGACCTGGCTAGCTTGGGAAACAATGGGGGAAATGCAATTGTGTGTGGCCAGTACTGAAGCAGCAGCAGCCCTGCTCGGAGGGCAGCCGGCAGAGATCAGGAGCTAGGAGCAAACAGACCTTGTCCTGCAGCGAGTGCCTCGGGAAACAGGGAGCCCTGTGAACGGAGAATGTGGCTTGCAGATAGTTATTTATTGGTGTAGAAAGATCAGTGACTTGAAATGTGCAGCATAAGTAAATACAGGGCGTGACGCACACAGAGGCTGAGCCATGTGAATAGTTTGTGTATTGGGGTGAATAAACAAACCCAGACAAGCGGGAAGGCAGGAATGTATAAAGCACAGGGGGAGATCTTGTAGGCCTGAGTCTTAAAGGCATCATGCGATTCCAGAAGCTGCTAGCCTCTCCAGTAGGGAAGGTGCAAACCTCAGCATCCCAGAGCAGCCAGGAGCAGGCTTCTCACCAGCATCAGACCTTGTGCCTCATTTTCTGCTTTCTTCTGTTCCACAGAGTCACCTGAGTGAGGGCTACGGGCACCTGTGCAGCATCTATCTCAAACTGCTGAGAACCAAAATGGAGTTCCATACGAAAGTAAGGCCGCGTCTCGTCCCCACCTCCTTTCTTCCCTCCAGACAGACCATGCTCTTCCCACCCACATCTGGTCCATTCAAGGGAGCTGAGGTCGGTTAATGGGGTCTCTTGCAGCCTCACCCCTTCAGTCCTCCAGGTGTACATTCTCCTCTGTGAGCTAGGCTGGGAAGCAGAATTATCGCTCTGGATACATCTACACTGCAGGCTAAGCCTGGGTCTGTGGACTTAGTGTTCCACATCCACACGACAGTGGGAGTGTGGGTTTACGATTGTTAGGCCCCGATCTCTCAGCCATGTCCAGACTGCCCTATGCAGACCTGCTGACTTGGATATGCAGCCTGAGCACAATGACAGGGTTTGGTCCTGAGCCTCAGTGGGACTCAGGGTCTCACCCACCCCTTAGCGGGGTCCTAGGCCTTGGGTCCTGAGTGCTTGCTGGCCTGAGTCAGACTGATTTGTGTGTGCAGGGAACGGGGGCTTGTGCTGAAACCTGAGCCAGAGCCTGGGCTTACTGTGCCGTGTAGACGTACCGTCAGTGCCCCTTGTGTCACATGCTTCCAGCCAGCTGGTTGTGCCGGCAGGACACAGAACTAATGGCCTAGGTAAGGATGGTGTCAGGACTGAGCTCTGGAGATCCCAGGAGTGACCTTTTAACTAACCTTCCACCCAGGAGGCCTAGAGCTGGTCATTGCCACCCCTTGAATTACAACTGCCTTGCTGTTGGGAAGCTTGTGTGCTGCCCCACCCAGGGCTAAGTCATCCCCCCTTGGCAGCATCTCTCCCACGGCTGGATGTGGAGCGCTGGCTGGGCCCCGGAGTCAGGCTTTGTCTTTCATTTGCTGCCCTGGGGCCCAGCTGCCCCAGGGTACAGGACTGTGAAATAAACTGTCAGCTCCTTGAGTCACTGCAGTGTTCCTTAGCTGGAGTCTCACCTAGGAAATGCCAGACCCTGCCGGGAGCTGCCTGCCTTTGTCTTGGGATGCAGGACTCCCGGCAGCTCTGCACTGGGAAAGGTGGCAGCTCCGTCCTGCTCGCTGAGCTGGGCCGTGTGGAACAGTGCAGTGGGGGGGCCCTCTGTGTGTGAGAGCTTCCTGCAACACATGCAGGTGGAAAGGTGGCTTGAGTAGCTGGGAAATGGGAGCATGAGGCCTCGTTCTCCTCCTTGGAGGGAGGGCTGTGATGGCAAATGCTCTCCAGTACTGTGTGAACGTGGCCTTTGGACCCCAAAGCAGATTCAAGAGCTGCTGTCTCACTCTCCAGAGCTGCGGCAGCTGGCAGCAGTGCAGAGGCAGAGTCATGGGGGAAAGAGGAGACCCTACTGGCTGTGTAAAGGGGCCTCGTCAATGAGCTCCCAAAGCAGTTCCCTCCAGAGGGGCCCTTGGGCTAAGCATGAGGGAGCTGCAGGCAGAGCATTTCCAGCAAGAGGAGCTTGCTTCCTCTCTGAGTCTGCCAGAGCGCAGAACTTTGTCTTTGAAGCAGGCTGCAAAGCTCACCCTTTCCTCTTGGCGATGGGCTGAGATGCATGAGGGGTTACTGCATTACGCTCCCCTGGCAGGTTGGTGTTAATGGGCAATTACAGACCCTAATCCTGAGAAAGTGAATACTGCAGTGCTCAGAGCCTGTGGTGATGGGACATGGCCGTACCTCTGTCCCTCCAAGGGCATTCCCAGGGGCCGTCAGAGTCCTGCATTTCCCCCATGTTTCTTTCAGTGGCCCCTTGCCAGGCAGCGCCCCGTGTTGCTGTGTCTCTCTCCCCCTTCAGCTCCTGCGGGGGGCTGAGCAGCTGGTGGCTCTCGCAGCCCATTTGCCTTGTGGAGCTGGTGATTAGCATGCGCTGTGTGGGCGAGGGCACCCGCTGCACAGTGCAGCTCCTCGGCGTGAATCCAGCCTTGCCAGGTAGCTGACCGCTGGATTGAAAGTGTAAGTGCAGTAAAAACCACTCCCTCGGCTCCACTCCTTTGGGGGAATGGACAGGGACAGGAGCGAGTATGATGTAGGGATGATGCACTGGGGAAAGATGTACCAGTTATACAGGTAGAGATATCCCAGGGTGACCCCAGGTGGACACGCGTAGTCCGGTAGAAGAGCAGCCTTTTTTTTTTCTTCTTCAGTTTAGCTTAACCCCTTCCCAAGGGCCAAGAGCTAAAGGGGGGTTACAGCAGGGTAGCTGCATTGCTTTAAATTCACCCCTGAAGTTAGATCAGAAGAACTTTCCCATGTAGACGAGGCCTAAGGCTGTGCCCTTGCAGCTTGTATAATGTAAAGGGAGAGTTAGCAGGTGCCTTTATGGGTGGGGAATACCGCACAGGGCTCAGGAAATGGAGGCCTTCTCCTCAGATCCTTCCACTGGGGCTATGGTGGGTCGGAGCACTCGGGACTCTCGCAGAGATGGGGCAGTCACACTGGGACTCCATGGCAGCATAGCTTCCTCTGGAGATCACACTGACCTAGCCCCTGTCCCCACAGTCCCCCTCCCAGGGGCAGTTTCAAGCACAGGACCTATGGCAGCTTGTGCTGGCTGGACTGGCAGGGAGGAAGCATATGTGGATTTGTGCAGCACTGATGCCACAGAGAGCAGCCTTGTCCCCAGTACAGCTGCGAAGCCTGGAACCGGTGGAGGGTGGCTGGTGTGTGGCCTTCTGTGAGGTTGTGGGAAGCATCCCCTGGAGCCACTGCTCCTCTCCTTTCGCTCTCTGTGGCTGGCTCATGTGAGCAGAGAGACCTGTGTGGCCTCTGGTATTGAAAGGGAAGTGAAACCTGGCTAAGCCATCTGCTTTAAGCCTAACCCAAGTGCCTGTGGCCAGATGTGAGTAACATGGGAGCTGAGACACGCCTGACAGTCAGCAGATGGGAATGGCTAGGTGCAGTCAGCAGGGCTTTTCCTTGTGGGGGGCTGTTTATCAGCAGAGAGCAATACAAGCTAACACAAGAACACGTCCTCCGGCCCGGAGTTCAACCCAACATGAGCAGCCCAGGCTCCCCGTAAACATCCCCAGCCTGCTGGCTCCCAAGCAGGCTGTCTGTAATCAACCAGGGTGCCTCTGCAAGGGGGAGCTGAGCTGAGCTCCAGCCCTTGTTCCCCAGGGGCAGGCAGTGCCCAGTCCATGCCTGGCTCTGTGACTCCCCACTCAGTGCTTTGATAATTTGGTTACCGAAGTGGCCTGTAGAAAAGGCTTCATCTTCTGGAGTGGTGATACCAGCTATCTCCTCCCCCATGTGCTTGGGACAGATGAGGTTACAGATTCTCTGCTTGGCTCTCTGCAGCTAGGAAGATCATGTATCCTACATGCTCCATCATCTTCCACTCTAACCCAGGAGTGTCTAACATACAGGCCAGCTACAGATACTGATCCTACCTTCATGGCCATATCTCTCTTCCCCAGGAGACGGAGCCACTAGGCAGAGGAAGAGAGGCTGGAGGGCTCAGGGCAGTAGTAATAAGCTAAGAAGCTGCTGGATTCTAGTCCACTGGTTTGAACCTGGTCTGAGGCAATAGGAACCAAAGTTCCTGCCGGTTACTGGCTGTCCGGTGGCCTCTTTGAAGAGGTGGTGTCCTCTGGCCAGGTCTGAGTGAACAGGTGTCCAAAGCACAGTTAAACCTCTGCGCTTGCATCAGAGGGGCCAAGGAATCGGGCCCATGGGGAATGTCCCTTCCCTCTGGCCCCTAGAGGGCAGGGTCGGGCAGCCACTTGTAGTGTCCTGCTGTTGTTTGGCAGATGTGCCTGCTGGTTCCCTTCAGTCGCCAAAGGCCTCACCTCAAGCAGCTGTACCGGGGACATCAGCTCTGCACAAATCCACATGTGCTTCCTCCCTGCCAATCCAGCCAGCACAATAGCAGCCAGCCCCAGTGCTCAGCAGTGCAGTGCCCCTCTCCCGGAGGTGGGGTCTGGGCCGAGGTTGGCTGGCCTAGAGGTGAGGGTCTGCCCCTGCCTGTGAGCTGCTCCCTTTCATCAGCCAGGAGTGGAAGCAGCTGTGTGCCCAGCTGGAGGAGGCACAGTATTTGTGGGGCACGAGAGGAGGCAGCTGCCTGGGGAGCCGCAGAGCCCTTCTCCTGTAAGTTGCTGCCCAGGTCAGAGCAGCTGTGCCACACAGAGTGTGGCCTTGCTGTGAAACTTCGGCATGAGGTTGTGGTGTCCAGCTGTGAATGCTGCTGGCCCGGTGTGCCTAGCTGGGTGGAAAGTAGATGGCTGTGTGACCGTTCGTCGCTGTTCAGTGCCTTTGAAGCCCATCGTGTGACTTTGTACGTGTAAACTGCAGCCGCATTTTCCTGCACTGGACGCGCCCTTGGGCACTTAGATGGGAGCCAGTGGGTTGGCTTTTAAAATTCAGAGAAGGAACATTGGCTGAGGGCAGTGAGCCTAGCCTGTCACTGAGGGGGTCTGTGCACCTGGGCAAAGCATGGCAAGAGAAATCTCCCTATAGCCCCACGGTCTGGGAGCCAGCTCTGAGCCATCCCTCCAAAGCAGTTCTGTGATCTGAGCCCCTTCCGTTGGGTGTTTGGAGATCCCTGCCGGGTGCACACAGCCACTCCTTCAAATACCACCTGGGGTATCAGGGATCTGCCTCTAATCAGAGATGGCTATTTGGTCTCCATTGTGGTAAGGGCAAGCCTAAAAGGCACTAGGGTGCCTGAGGCCCCTTGCTCTGACTCCTCCCTCTCTCCTATCGTGCAGAACCCCCGGTTCCCAGGCAATCTCCAGATGTCTGACAGGCAGCTTGACGAGGCAGGAGAAAACGACGTTAATAACTTGTAAGTCCAGAGCGCAAGAATCAGGGCACGTCCATGGTGGAATTACTCCTGCCATAGCAGAGAACCCTGCCGCAGAAGACAAGGGGAATCTCTAGGAGTGGCAAAGGGCTGCCATAGCCATGGCACCCCATCAGGGTCTCTCCCTGGCATTGCTGTGCGAGCCATGGGCAGAGGGCATGGCCGCCCTAACGGAAACCCTGGTGCCGTGTGCACCCATTGGCTGGGGCTGGGACATCCCTCCTGACTACCCCTTATAAAACAGTACTCCACAGTAATGGTTGGCTAAACACCCCCACCACCACCACCACCACCCCGGGGCTTCTATCCAGCCACCCCTCCCCCAGGGGTTTGGGGGAGGGGGCTGGGTGGACTCTGTTTTGTTTGTAACATTCTTGTGCCCTCTTTCCTAGCTTTCAGCTGACGGTGGAGATGTTTGACTATTTGGAGTGTGAGCTGAACCTGTTCCAGATGGGTAAGGCTCTCGCTTCCACTTGCATTGCACTTGTTCTGCACTGTTGACATATAGCTGTGGGGCTGGAGCAGCCTCCTTAGGTGCTGCAGTGACGTCCCTCTCTGCCCGGCTGAGCGTGGCCCCGACAGTCAGCATGTATGTGGGGGCGCGGTGGGTCAGCAAGTTTGAGGTCCCAGTTCAAAGCTGCTGTTCGCTCTCTGTGTGTATCTGTCTGTCCTGCCTAGGTGCAGGAAGGGAGTTGACTGAGGGCGTCTGAGCTCATCTGTTTTCCATGCATTCTACCAGAGTTGTTATTAGCTGAAATTATTTCATGTCAGATCAAATATGCCTGGCTCCTCCCAGTCTGCCCAGCCGCAGCCTGCCTGCCCTCCATTCCAGCTGGCCATGCCAAGCCTCCAGGAACCACCTCCACCCTGCGGCATGCTGCACTTCCTCCCCACGCCCTCCTTGGTTTGCTTCCCATCTCCAAGTTCTCCCGGGCTTGAAATTCTTCCTTTGCCCTTAGCTCTGGGGTTTATGGCTTTCATGACTGGCGAGAGCAGCTTTCTCGTTGCAAACCCATCACAGAGATGCTGTGTGCTTCAGGGCTTGCTGTGGTGGGGGAGCGACTGGCTCTGCAATGTGTGCTCCTATGGGTCGCAGTGGAGCAGAGAGAAAATAACGAACCAGTCTCCACAACGTACACTCAGGTGCTCAGCTGCCTCGTGCGTCCATGTAGTGCTGTAGGATTCTGCTTGTTGGCTGAGTTAGAGCAGGGTGATTACTGCTCACGCTGTGCCACATGGGTGCTGTGGCTATCCTAGAGTGGAGGTATTTGATTGCATTGGAACAGGAGTAAAGCAATATGTCAGCATATGGAGGTTCCTGGATGTTGTGATTTCAGATGAGGGGTGATACGGTTGGGTCCTAGCATGGAGGGTTCCCCGAGTATGTGCTTTAATAGAGTCAGCGTGGTGCAGCTGTCTTGCAGTGCTAAAGGCTGTAGAACCGGAGCTGCGAGTACAGCCAGTGGAATCCGGTTGTATCCCAGTGTTGAAGGGCTGTGTTGCAACGGACTGTCAGGGTCCTAGTTGTGGTAGACTTTACTCCACTGGCATTACTGCATCTCTAGCAGGGCAGTTGCTCACATGTGATGGAATACAGAAGCGGAGGGGCAGCTGTGTCTCCAGACAGCAAGTGGCCTGGTTCTGCACTGGGATGTAGCCTGGGTGATCCCGTCGTGTCTGTTACGAGCTCATGTACGGTGATAGAGCAGGATAAGGGCAGTCACATCTGTGGACTAGAGTCTCCCGCAGTCCACGGGACAGACAAGATAATGCCTTTGTGTTTCATGGGCTAGCATGAGTAATGCAGTGATCCTTGGAGGGACAGGCCTAAGGTGCAGTGCTGTGATCACAAGGCCAATCCGGGTTAACACAATGCCCCCATATATGCAACCTGCCACCAGTACAGGAACCGAGAGTAATGACAATTGAACACATGGGATCAAACCCCAAACGGGGTGGAATTCCATAATGGGGGGGCCTGTACCTACCCCAACAGAAACCTGCGGGGTGAGTCTCTTTCTTTCATAAACTTTGGTTGCATGTGTACAGTTTGTCACATCAGAGTCTCATTGACCTGAACTAAGACAGTATCTAGCATCGCCATGGTGGCTCACAAACACCAGTGAACCGAGCCCCCTTCACTAGCCCCACTGTACAGATGGGGAAGGTGAGGCACAAGGCTGATCAATGATTTGGCCAAGGGCCATAAGACAGGTCTGTGGGAGCCCTGAAAGTGGAGCCTCCATCTCCTGACTACCAGGCCAGGGCTTCAGCCACGTACCCCTCCTCCATGTCTGCAAGGGAGCAGTACAATGCCGCTGTGCCTCTCTGCGCTGACATCTCTGCAGCCCTGCACAGGTACTTGTCTGATCCATGCAGCTTCATAGCCCCACTGGGAAGGAGGGAGGCCCTGTAATGAAGTTGGCATTGTTTTTCTGCTGCTAGCCTAAGTGAATTAAGCAGGGCTAATATCAGCTCTGCTCATTTACATCTCATTAGCGTAGCTTAGCTTTTGATTTAGTCTTAAATCACTGCTCAACTTCCCTGCTAATTACTGGGGACCTCACTTCATTATCCAAATGGGAGGGGAGGCAGGCAAGCCGGTGGAAATCCAAACTGACTCCCTGCCTCCTGCTGCCTGGGCAAGGATGACATTGCTAATTGTCCCATTGTGTGCATCCCCAGCTAAGGAGAGAGCAGGCTAGCCCGGTGCATTAGCATGAGTCAAGCAACAGGTCCCCAGGGAAAGGCCCAGTGCTCCCCCTTGGGGGCGTAGATGCTTCAGCTATCAAAGGAAGGAGATGAAGAGAGTGTGAGTCTCTATCTGGTGCTATGTACAGAGCACAGATGCAAGTGTGATGTGAATGGGTTCCCACAGCAGCAAGGCCTGCAGGAGGCACAAGAGAGTGTTCTTGGGTATGTGGAGCCTGCCTGCCTTTCAAAGTCCATTGTTGCTCCCTGTTCATCTTCAGCTGTTGCTGCCCCTTTTGGGGTTCTGCACTCTCCTTGGATCCCAACTTCCTTTGTGATTCCACCCACCACTGACGTGCAGCCCCTTTTGAGCCAGAGCACAGCAGCTGTTCATTTCTCACCGTGAGGTCCTTTGACCTTCCTTTGGTTCTGGAGCAGGATGGGTATGGTGAGTGGGGCCTGCTGCCGAGGAGAGAGAGAGGGACAGATCCATGTGTCCTTAAAGCTGTGTTGTCCCACCCGGTGCCTGCCTCATTTAGGAATAACACGTTACAGAGGAGCAGGGGTTGTCTCTGTGCAGCATAGATGGACTCGAACCCGACTAGGGATCTCTCCAGCTTTCATTGGGGGCACATCAGGCATTCAGCACGGGGATTCTGGGGTGAATTCTTGAGACGTTGGCACTGGACTCAGTAAATGGGCAGATGCCAGGGGAAGGTGACCTTTCTCCTGGTCCTCCCTATCTCTTCTTCCGTCTCTCCAGGCACCCATGCTCCAGCGGGAGTTTAGAGGACGTGCATAGCAAGGATGTCATACAGGATCTCTCCCTTCAGGCAGGTGGCTCGGCAGGTATGAGTGCCCCATGGAGAATGATGTAGGACCCTAAAGCTAGCAGCTTGACGCCCATATGGAGAAACAGAAGGGGCATGCCCTCGCTAACCCTGTCAGCCAGGTCTAGGATGCCGGGGAGAGTTGTGCTAAGCAGTATTGCATGCTCATCGCCGAGCGCTGGTGCACTCCTAAGGATTTCCTTGTGCCATTGATGCACTGATGAAGTCTATCCCTCCTTTTCCTAGCATCCCCAGAGGGATGCCGGTGTCTGCCCCTGGATTTCTGCTCTAGCTTAACAAGAGTGGAATTGCTGTAACTGACTACCTGGCATTGGCCAGGTGACTAATGAACATACATAAGAACAGTCCTACTGGGTCAGACCAAAGGTCCATCTAGCCCATTATCCTGTCCTCTGACAGTGGCCAGTGCCTGGTGCCCCAAAGGGAATGAACAGAACAGGTAATCATCAAGTGATCCATCCCCTGTTGCCCATTCCCAACTTCTGGCAAAGAAAGGCTAGGGACACCATTCCTGCCCATCCTGGCTAATAGCCTGTCAGGATTCCTTCCCCACTCTGAACTCTGGGGTACAGATGTGGGGACCCACATGAAAGACCCCCTAAGCTTATTTTTACTGGCTTAGGTTAAAAACTTTCCTAAGGCACAAATTCCGCCATGTTGTTGAACAGTATGCTGCCACCACCAAGTGATTTAGACAAAGAGCCAGGGAAAGGACCACTTGGAGTCATATTTCCCCAAAATATTCCCCCAAGCCCTACACCCCCTTTCCTGGGAAAGGTTTGAGCGTATATCCTCAGATTCAAAACACAGAGGATTCCCCTCAAGGCAAAACTTTAAAGTTGCAAAAAAACGGGATAAACCTCCCTTTAGCAAAGGGAAAATTCACAAGTTGAGAAAATAAAGATAAACTAATATGCCTTGCCTGGCTGTACTTACAATTTCTGTAATATGAGAGCCTGGTTCAGACTGGTTTGGGGGACATGGATTGATGTCCAGTCCCTCTTAGTTCCAAGAGTGAACAAACACAGAAACAAAGAACCCAAAACAAAGCTTCTCTTTCCCCTCTTCCCCCGCATCTTTTGATCAGGTGCGAACCAGGTTATTTGAGCTTCTTAACCCCTTACAGGTAAGGAGGAATTTTAGGCTACCCTTATGGTTATGACATAGCTATTGATGGACCTATCCTCCATGAATCTATCTAGCTCCTTTTTGAACCCCACATGGGAGAGTGGGGTGCTCACAGGCAGAGGCCACTGTTGGAAGCAGCATATTCATTCTCTGAGAAAGGAAGAGACGTCTCATAGAGCTCCCTGCCCCCATCCCTAAGGGCTGGGAGCCCTGCACACAGCCTGTGGGAGTTGTTCTAGGCCTCAAGTCACTTCGCACAAGAACTGCAACCCTTCCAGCCAGCCAAAGAATGGCACTGAAGGGGTGCGGAGGTCAGCTTGAAGGGGCAGGAGCAAAAGGAGAGGAAATATGGGACTCCTGAGTGCTCCAGCAGGAAAGGGAGAGGAGTGACTTGCTCTGGGTGCATGATGAGATAGGACCAGGGAGGAGACCTTGGCCCTGGTAGGGATGTCTGTGCAGTGCCCTGTGCCCACACTCAGTGGCAGTCCCAGCTTTCAAGCACTGTCTTTTCTGGGGGGAGCGATACCTTCCACTCGGATCCAGCTGACCCACCCACATCTGCAGCAGTTACTCCCTAGGAAGCCACAAAGGTGGCTCCATTTCAGCCAGCTTCTCTAGCTGCTGTGCTTTTAGAAAGTACCTTACAGCCCTTGCTTCCAAATGCAGTGCTGTTCAACATGGGAGAGGAATCGGAGTGCGCTGGCAGAGCCGCACCACGTGCAGAGCGAGCCGGCAACCAGGCGAGAACCACATCAAGGCGCCTGCAATGGCCTCCTTGCTTAGTGCAGATGGCAGCCACAGACTAGAGCTATACGGCCATTGGGGAGATTGCTGGCAGCCATTGGTCTGAGAGGCTCTGGAGAGACCTGACTAGTCAGCAGAGTTCTCCAGCTATCCATTGAATTAAGCCAAGTGCAATCGGGAACATGGGGCCTCGCCCACCCCGACTAATTTCTGCCTAGGTAACCTAGTGCTGGCTGCCTCTAGCAGCCTGGGAGTGCTGCCATCATGGTGGCACTGTGCCCTGCTGGCTGCAGCATGTAAACAGACACTTTTCTCCCCCTTCCAGACTAAAGACCCAATCCTTCAGTTGATCCAGGCAGGAGGAGGCAGACGTGGAAGAGAAATACAGTATAATCCAGGTCCCACTGAAGTCAGTGGGAATTTTTCAATGATGTCTGTGGGCCCAGGATTTGCCTGTTGTCTTTCTTCTCTGTCTATTGCAAATCAGCGTAGACATGAGCCAGCATTCTGCTCACTCTGAGATGTTTCTTGAGTCTCCTCACGTTAGTATGCACGGTGCATCTCTGAGCCAGAGCAGCCTGCACGCTCATTGCAAACCAGCGGCACGTTTCTGTGATCAGAATGTGAGCAGTTCTCCCATCGCTGGCTCCCTCACCATCTATCGTTGTGCAATGCTTTGCCTTTCTGTTCAGTGAGAAACAAAGGGCAGGCAGAGAATGATTGCTGGGTACAAGTGAGGGTTGACTAATGGTCTGCCTGAAGACTGAAGCAGGGGCTATGGACTGTGGACGGGATCAGAACTCCGATGAAAAGGAAAGAGCTGTCATTTCTGGTCTGGCCTCGTTCTTTTATTCTGCAGAGGAGCAGCATCTGCTCTGATGCTGACTGGGATACAAATGATAAGTGATATTGATCCTTGTGCTCTTCTGTCCCTGCTGAAATGGAAGGGTAAATTCATCCTGGTCACGAGCCAGCCCAGGGCAGGGTCCAAGTGCTGGAACATGGACGGGGACATGAAATGGGCTATTGGTGTGATTTACCACAGCAAGCCTGTGTCCAGTAAACGAAAGTCCAGCTTTCTCCAGCTAGTCCCTTCAGAACTGTTTCCAAAGATGGGGGTGATGGTAAAACTGTGCCAGAGGACTGGGGGCGTTTGGCTCCAGGATTGCACACCCAGGCTGTACAGAGACCTGTCAGAGGTTTGATACGCCAAACAATGTCTCCATAAAAATAAAATCCCTTCCGGGCCTCCTTTACCCCCTCAGGAGGGAGCAGAGAAGGACATGGTGCCAGTGCTTTCAGCCTGGATCCTTAAAGGGAGTTAGGCACCAAAGTCCCTTTGATTTTCCTTTGCAGCTCACCTTACAGCAAAGCCACTCGGCTCACCTGAGCACAAACAAAGCAGCTGAGAAATGTCCTAGACAGTAACTGCAAAACGGTTTACTTGCAGTATTGACTCAGGGAAGTAAATGACCCTAGTAGGATAGTGCGGCTCTTGCATCATGGCCAGTCAGAGCCTCCATGAGGGCAGAGTTGGACCCACTCCCGTAGTGTCAGCGGCCAGTGCAGCTGGTCTGGTTGGTGGTTGTATTGGCAGATGGTGTTCAGAGCGCTGTTCATTCGGAACCGGTTCCTGTCAGGGCTGAGGCCAAGCATGAGACATTCCATCCCCAAAGGGCCAGTCTGTTACACCACAGGAGCACTGGGCTCCATTCTTGCCGCACCTACAGCTGTGCTGGGCCTAATATGCCTGAATGAGGGAAGAATTTGGCCCATTACCTTTGGGGTCCTGCCTGCTTCTCCCTTTGTGACCCATGGGTTTACCCAGGTGGCTTAGCGTTGCGCTTTCAATGCTTCTCCCATGAAACTAAGGTTCGCACATTGCAACCCCTGAACCCTGGTGGATACACTGAGCGTCTGGGATTGGAATGGGGATTGAGAACTAACCTACATGCTTGCTCAGTGAGGGGCTGGACATATTGCATTGACCCACCTGATCGGGTTGCTGAGTGTTGTGTTACATTAGACCTCTTGGTAGCACACCAGATGTACCATGATTCAAATGCAAGCACTGAAGATACATTAGCTGCTAGGCCCTATTTGCTCTAGCACCTGGCAGTCCCAGGGGGCACTCAGATGAACGGGTGATGTACTAGGGCAGGCAGAAGTGGTCAGTGGCTCAAAAGTAATTCCTAGCATGACCCTTTGGGGGCACCCACCAAAGTTAGGACTTCTCGGGCTTGCGGGGCGTGCCCCTTTTTGTCCATTGCTCTATGATAAGCAGTGAGGTATCCCTGCAGGTCCCCGGCCTGGATTCTGTTCCATGGTGAGTCTCGCTGGGTAGCCACCCTCATTGTCCTGTCCCAGTGCAGCAGCTCCTCCCAGCAGGTATCCAACTCGCGGCAGCCACTCCAGCTCCTTGCACAGGGGCTGCCACACCCCAGCTGCCTTCAAACACTGCACTCCTGCCAGTCCCAGCCCACAAGAAACCCTCCCGGCCTGACCCTCTCTTGAGGAACCCTGCTGCCAGCAGACATGGAAACTTCCTTCTCCTGTCACACTACGAGCCCCCAGCAGTAGAGGGGGACAGCACCGAATCTCCTCTCAGCAAATTGATCACAACGTGTGTAATATACACATGGGAGAGATCCCTCCTCAGTGTCAAACACTTAACCAGCTTTGTCCACTGAAAACTGCTAGTGAACTATCTGCCTTATTCATCTGGTTACCAGGTGTTTCTGACCATGGCCGTGTGCCTCACAGTACGGGACTGTTTCATGCAGCTCCCCTGTGCACAGATTACCTTAGCAAAGCCGTGGATAACGGTGGGCCAGTGCAGTTTTCTGTCGGCTCCCTCATTCGCTTTCCTCCTTTTGGCTTAAAACAGATGGAATTTGGTTTTTCCCAAAGTTCCTATGAAATAAGGATAGAGACTCTTAGGCTAGCATGGAGGGGAGGAAAGGTACAACAGCTGAGACGTACAAGTGTTCTGTAATAGTCTGGATGCTTCAGTGTAGTGATATGAGCAGCTGTGCAGAATATCCTCATGAGGGGGGGTGTACACAACAGCAAAGTGTACTTATATGAGCAGCTGTGCAGAAAAACCTCATGGGATGGGTGTTTGTGTGAGAGAGAGAGGGGGGGGAGGGGGAGATCAGTAAATTTCATGGAACAAGCCCTGAGCACACTGTGTCTCTCTCCTGTTAGTATTCAGCTCCTTGGACATGTCTCGCTCCGTGTCGGTCACTGCTGCTGGCCAGTGCCGCTTGGCCCCACTGATACAGGTGATACTGGACTGCAGCCATCTGTATGACTACACTGTTAAACTCCTCTTCAAGTTGCACTCCTGTAAGTACACAGCAAGCCTCTGGGAGTGTCCGGCAGCTGCCATTTCACTGCTGGGATGTCCTGAGAAGCTTTGATGTAGCAGATTTAAAGTTTCCGTAGCAACTGTTTCAGAGGCGGAGCCTTGTACCAAGGCTGTGCGTGTATCAGGTGTGCCAAGCACAGGGAAATGCCCTGTCTCTGTGTTTAGACCTCTGTTCCCAGAGTGAGGGGTGCCCAGGCAAAGAGCTGGTTTAAAACACTGGCGTGGGCTGGCTCAGTAGCTTGGCCCAGTGGCTTGCTCTGTGTCACACGCAGAAACCAGGCCAGGTTTGACTCCTGCCTATAGTCTCAGACTTGTAGCATTTGCTGACTGGAGGTCAGTGCCTCCCCGTAGCTGATGAGGAAGCTGTGTTGATAGGTGTCGAATGGCAGCCCTGCCTGATCTGTGATCAGTGCAGAGAGAATCCCCACCCCGGGGAGAGAGATGTGGCACATTAACTGTGGATGTGCCTGTGTGGATTGATGCTGAACCGCCTGGTCTGGGCCAATGGAGCATTAGCCTCATGGCTGGGCCCTGCATTTGCTGAAGCGCCTTTCTGCACCAGCTGTGCCCTCCTGCCCCTGACTCCAGCTGTGCCCTTCCCTGGGGAGGGGAGGGGGGATACTTGACTGGCAGCCCCCTCCTGGGAGAAGGGAACAAGGCATTCCCTTTCTACTCTTCAGGGCAGGGCATAGGAGACCCCAAGGGCCAGAGAGGCTAGTCCAAACACCAGAATGCTTCCCCTTCTGTTCCCAAAACTGGATTCTGGGCTTCCACTGAGGCCCTTTCCCCCACCACAGATGTTGGCAGTTGGAGAGGGGCAGGCGGTGGGATTGAACAGAGAAGTGGTGAGATTGGGGGTGGGGAGAGTGAGGCAGAGAAACAAGCTATGGGGGAGAGGGAAAGGGGAGGCAGGGACCGAGATCACGGGATGTGTGCGATGGGGGAGAGAGGGCGCAGCCCAGAGGAGCGAGAGAAGGGGAAAGAGGAGACAGAGGAAGGGAAGTGAGGTTGACCAGGTGCAGGTGGAAGCCCGAGCAGCCGTGTGTCAGTGAAAGGCATGAGGGAAATCCCTCTGCATGCCCGCTGGAGGGGACTTGTGTTCGTGGTTCATAAAGCTACCCCCAAGGAGCACATTTCCCTTTTAGAATGCCCCAGCCCTCCCTCACACACCCCTGCAATGGCGCTGACCTCCCTCCCTGCCCATGCCAAGGTACTCAGCAGTTGTGTCTAGGCCAGGACCCTGTGCCCTCGCCAGTACAGCCCTGAAGGAATCGTAGCCACAAGGGGGTTTCTGCATCTGGAGGAGTAAAAGCAGAGAGCAGTGGGAAATGTTCACCCCCCCAACCTGAGCTCTCCCAGAATGAGAGCATCCTCCAGCCTGCAGCTCCCAGGACTCACTGAGCTGTTGCACTTCTTCCGGGGTGAATCCCGGGGTACAGATCCAAGCCATGCACCGATCTGCAAAGATTGCATCAGGCACTTTGACTTCGGCAAGGTTGTTGATAGCTTCAAATTGTTTCCTGGGGCATGAGAAAGCAGCAGCTCAGTGATCCTGGATTTAGTCAGCTGGTGCCAGCTCCCTGGCTGAGTGCAAACGAAGGCCCTTTCCTCTCCATGAGTGAGACCCCGAGGATCCGCCCCAGCCAGGGTTCCTCCACAGTCCCCCCAGCTCCTCTAGCTGAGAGCCATCTCAGAGCACTCCTGCCCTGCAGCACCACCTGCTGGGAGCCTCTGAGCAGTGCTCGAATTATGGGGAGGGAAATGGGGGTGCCCTTAGGGAATGTGGACAGACCTGGAGGTGCCAGGGTGTACCTTGGACGGCTCCTGTGCTGGCATCCTCTGCACTGAGCCCAGCTGCAGCAGGACTCTCTTCTCCTCTCTGTCCATACCGCCTCCCCACCTTCTGCCCCGCTTCCTCCCCCTGGCTGCTGTCTCCCCCTGCACGTTACCCCTGCCTCCCCCGCCTTCTCCTCTCCACCTGACTGACCCTTTCCCCTGCCCGTTTCCCCCCCCACACCTTCTGCTCACTACTCCTCTACCACCCCCGCCCTGCCCATTACCCCCCGCCTTCTGCTCACTCCTCCTCTACCCCTCCCGACCTGCCCATTACCCCCCACCTTCTGCTCACGTCTCCTCTATCCCTGATTGCCCCCCGCCTGCCCATTTATCCCCCACACCTTCTGCCCCCTCCTCCCCTATCACTGACTGCCCCCTCCCCTGCCCATTATCCCCCCCGCCTTCTGCTCACTCCTCCTCTACCCCCTCACCTGCCCATTACCCCCCCCACCTTCTGTCCCCTCCTCCCCTACCCCTGACTGCCCCTCCCCCTGCCCGTTACCCCCCCGCCTTCTGCCCCACTTCCTCCTCTACCCTGACTGTCCCCTCCCACTGCCCATTACCCTGCACCTTGTGCCCCCCCCTCCTTACCCCTCTCGCTTCCTGTTGGGATGAAAGGGGCTTCTCCAGAGTGGGGCATTGGAGCCTAGGTTATGCCAGTGAAGAGCCAAGCCCAGGCAGTGGGACCTGCTGTGGTTGCGGGACACCCACCCTCCCCTCTTTCCACAGACCAACCCCTCATTGTGCCCTGGCTCCCTCCACAGGACAGCCATGGTTGCTGTCACTGCTCTCTGCAGCGCCTGGCCCTGCAGCTGACCACACAGGGAGAAGTAAGGGGCCAAAACAAACCCTGTACACCCCTTCCAATAAGTCATAAGTCCCTTAAAAGTAGTAGGGGACCCTCACCCGGCCCTGAGTCTGAGGCTGCAGTGATAAACTGTTCTAGGACTGGCTGCTCTCCAGTGCATCCCTGTCCCTCTGTGCGGTGCTGCTCAGCTGTCTGGAAATGAGCATGATTTCTGGCGCGTGCTCAAGGAGATCTGGGAGCTGAGAGCTTTCCTTTGCGTTCCATTCTGTGTCTCTTCCTCAGGCCTCCCCGCTGACACACTACAGGGCCACAGGGACCGTTTCCTGGAGCAGTTCAGAAAGTAAGTGCCCTGAATGCCCAGCCTGTCACCTTTGGCACTTATCCTTTGCATGCTGACTTAGCTCACAGCGGCTATTCCTACGTTCATTACTGGTTAGGTAACTCATGCCACCTAGTCAACAGGCAGGCTTGAGGCTGACAAGAGCCCCCGGGGTTTGAAATGAACCGTCTGTGGCTGAGAAATGAACAAAGTCCTAATTTCTGAGTCCCCTAGCTCACAAACGTTTATCCTAGAGCTGGGCTGGCCTCTTCTCTGCCCCCATGCTGTTGGCATAACCCATTGGCACTGAACAATAATTGCCTTATTAAATCCAAGGAGGCTTTCAGGCTCTAATGGCATTGTATGGGCAGTGTCAGCCAGTGATTTAAAACCATTGAGTTGCGGTTTGGCTGCCATGTGCAGTCATCACAGTGCGGGGAAAATGTGAAGGTGCAGCCCGTCTCCCTTGGGCTTTCCTGGAGTCTCAAAGCTATTTCCTATAAAGGCCCTTTAGGGGCTAAGATAATAAGGGTTTAACAAGGGTTGTCAAGCTTGGCTGCTGGGGCTGGGGCTGGCCTCAGCCGGATGGTGCACACATGCTTCAGCAATGAACACATTAGAAATGTGTTGCTGGGTCCATCAATCCTTCCTCCCTTGGAAATGTACCGAGCGAGCAGCGTTTTCTGTTCATTCCCCCTTCACCTTCCCCAGCCTGGAGGGAGGGGAAGGCTGTGATATGCTGAACGTTCCCAGCGGGGGACCTTATTCACAGGGGTAGGAAACCAACGAGGGTAGCAGGAAACTCAGGGGAGATGGATTTGGTGGTTAGCTCTTCAAGGATTTAGCTGGTAAATTCTTTCCCCTTCATTCTTAGTCTCAGCTGCTCTTTGCATCAGTGATGGCCCCTCCCTCCCTAGGTGTATGGGGGAGGGGCCCCACCCTCCTGGATTCACCTTTTACCAGTGTGTTCGCCACTTGGCTTGAGGCAGATGTCCGGGTACTGTCCCAAGGAGCAGAGGCGGTAGCTTTCTTCCCAGGATCCCCATCTTGAGTTGTATGGCAAGATAGCATCCAGATAACTGAGGTCAAGGGCTGCCTTTCCCTCTCTGCATGGGATGCCTGGTGTAGAGCCACAAGTGATGGGCTCTGTTAAATGAAGGGAGCCACCTGCATCCTGCGACTGCCTGGGTCTGCCCCAGCCATCAGAGTCCCCTCCCTTACGTCCCATTTCCTTCCAGGTTGAAAGATTTGTTCTATCGCTCCAGCAACCTGCAGTATTTTAAACGGCTGATTCAGATCCCACAGCTCCCAGAGGTGAGACCCAAATGTCTTCTCTCTTGCCCTTGGGCACAGGCTAAGAGGGAGGGGCTGCAATGACCATTGGCGTGACTCGGCAGTGGTGTCTAGTGGTTAGAAGAGGGCCCTGGGAGTCAAGACTCCTGGGATCTATTCACAGCTCTGGGCAAGTCAGTTAAACCCCAGCGTTGAATACTGGGTGCCTGCAGCCAAGCCTTGGAAGCCATATTTGCCCTTACAGGGGGGCTGCTTTTCAGAGATCCCTACTAGAGCTGGGCGAAATTTTGTTGGTAAAGAATAAACTCATTGAAAAATGTACTGGGGGGCACCAAAACTATTCACTAACGGCCATCCTTTGTGCTAGAGAAGGGAGACGAAGCGCTGCCTTGTAGCATCGTTATGACCCCACTTGGGCTGCCTGGGGTGGTGCGGCAGGCGGATTTGGGCGTGTTGTGTCTCACAGAGCCACTTTTCTCAAGGTCCCACCATCAGTTCTCCCTTTCCGCACTAGAATCCTCCCAACTTTCTGCGGGCCTCGGCTCTGTCCGAGCACATCAGTCCTGTGGTGGTCATCCCGGCTGAGGCCTCGTCCCCAGACAGCGAGCCCATCACCGATCTAGTGGAGATGGACACAGCATCACAACAGGTGAGCCCCTGGCCCCCTGGCATCAGTCGCTCTCTTTGAGCCCGCGATTGGCTCTGCCTATGTCTGGCAAGGTGTTCAGCTGCCAAGAGAAGTATGCCTGGCCTTTGCATGGCCTGCAGTGGCTCTGGGGCTGTATTGCCAGGGCTGTGATCTCCTCAGGTCTTATAACATACTCAAGGCCTGGTGCATGTTTGGCTGTATGACACATGGAAAAGCAAGGACACTACAGGAAGCAGCGTCAATGCTGCTTACTCCCATGGGCTTAGTACTGAGTTAACGCCCTTGGGGGTGTTGTGCTGTCTGGCTAATAAGACCTAAAACCAAGAGTCAGTGAAGAAATGCCAGGGGGTAATTCTGGTGTCCTGGCTAGGTGATGACTGGTTGATTGCATTTGGCTTCCCCTGCATTTCCCCTCAAATTCTAGATCCACATGACATGCTTCATTTCCTGTCCTAATATACCAGCCCAGAGGTGGCTCTACTTCAGTGGCAGGTGAAGTGGTTCCTACATCTCCTGTTAACATAAAGGTTTTTGGGGGTGTGGGTGGTGTATACATACCCGTAAGGTTGTTTATTTAGGCAGTACCATTTGGAGCAGACAATAGATTGCCCTAGTTGCAGCTCTTGGGTTTGAATCTCTGCATCTTGGGGAGTCTCCTGCACCAGCGTGGAGCACAGCCATTCTGATGTGGTAGCATTTTAAACCCACTTTGCACTAGGATAAATGACTGCCTGGCTGCAGGGCAGCAAATTTGGCCCATTGCCTCTTGTAGTGGCTAATGGTGATATTTCACATGAAGAGAACAGGGGATTTCTGTCATGCCAGTAACTCCTTTGGCAGTAGCTGCTCCGCTTGCTGTTCCAGACAGGGGTGGCCTTCTGTCCGCTGCAGTTGTCTGTCTGTCTGTCCCAGTCAGACCCCATCTGGATCAGATTAGTTGCAATACCCTGTTGTTTAATAAAGCAAGTAGAACTGCCCTCAGCTGGGTTAGGCTGCATAGAAGGTAGGGGCCAGTGGCTGATGGGAGCTGTCTGTCTGCAAGGGGAAGGGATAGCTGTCCCTTAGAGGGCGTGGGGCAGCTGCCCATCTTGCTAACGAGTGGGGTCCTGGTTTCTTGGGGAGGGGTCTTCCCTTATGAGGGGATAGGGCTGAGATGGGGGATGGGGGGCGGGCAGGTACATGTGCCCAGTCCATGTGCAGTGTTTCTGGCCATGTGCGGAGCACATGATTAGACTCCAGGGATCTATGTTTGTTTCCCCCTCCAGAGCTTGTTTGACAATAAGTTTGATGACATCTTTGGCAGTTCGTTCAGTAACGATCCTTTCAACTTCAACAGTCAGAATGGAATGAATAAGGATGACAAGTGAGTGCTGGCTCAGGGGCCCCATTGCTGCTGGTGGGGCGTGTTCAGTGTCGGGAAGGAGTTGTGAATGTGGAGGCAAGGCGCGGGCCAGTTTTGTGGGGAAGGCCTGGGCCTCCCTTGCAAGGGGCACCCTGGAGTTGACGGGTGAGGGCTCTCCTGCCCTGGGGTTCATCTGTGAAGGGTGCTGAGCAACGGGCCGAGCTCTCTGAGTCTGGGCTGGCTCTGTGATAGGAGCTTGATGCCTGGCCGTAGGCTGGAACCTGGGCGAGTGACCTAGGAGCTGAAACACATAATCAGCAGCTGGCAATGTCCCCCGTACTTAGCACAGCGGAGCCTTGTGCAGCTCCTTGTGGTGTTATAGGCAAGGAAAGGCTCCTCCAGCCCCAGACACTTTGCCCTTGCGAGCTGGCAGTCAGCAGCGGCAGGACCTCTGTGGATCATTTAGGAGCACAGGGCTTGCCAGACAAAATCGGCCCAGGGCTCCATCCAGCCCAGTATCCTGTCTCTGACAATGCACAGCTCCAGCTGCTGCAAAGGATAAAACCCTGCAGGAGGCTGTGATTGGATAAGCTCCCCCAGGGGAGGTTCTCTCCTAACCCCAGTAGTTAGATCTGCTCATGCCCTGAAGCAGGTGGGCTTAGATCCTTTCCAGCTATTACAGCTCTTCTCTGTATTAATGTAGCAGTCCAACCCTTTTTTGCAACCTGTTTAGCTCTTGCCTTCAGTTCCATCTTATGGCAATGACTTCCACAGGCTAACAATGCATTGGAGGACACTATACTTCCTTTGAACGGTTTTAAATTGGCCACCTTTCAGTTCCATTGAATGCCCCTGTGCTCTTGTGTTATGAGACTCAGGGAATAAAAGATCCCAGCCTCCCTCCTCGGGACCAGTGGTTTTCAACCTGTGGTCCGCGGACGCCTGGGGGTCCACAGACTCTGCCTAAGATTTCCAAAGGGGTCCGCACCTCCATTTGAAATTAGTTAGGAGTCCGCAAAGGAGAAATGGTTGAAAACCACGGTTCCAGACCATTCGTTACCCCCATCCTATCGTCTCCGAAATTAAGTATCCTCACACCTTCTTGTCAACTGTCTAAATGGGCCATCTTGATTATCACTACAAAAGTTTTTTTCTTCTGCTGATAATAGCTCATCTTAACTAATTAGCTTCTTACAGTTTGTATGGAAACTTCCAACTTCTCTGTATGTATTGTGACAGGGTCAGGCCAGATGGCTACAGGAGAGTGATAGAAGGCCGATATATTAGCCCCCAGTTAAGTAGGTCCCTTTTTCCTGGTTAAGGTAATGGGGAAGGTTCCAGAACAATCAGGAACTTTCTGGAAACAATTAAGGCAGACAGGCTGATTAGAACACCTGCAGCCAATCAAGAAGCTGCTAGAATCAATTAAGACAGGCAGGCTAATCAGGGCACCTGGGTTTAAAAAGGAGTTCACTTCAGTTTGTGGTGTGCGTGTGAGAAGCTGGGAGCAAGAGGTGCAAGAAGCTGAGAGTGAGAAGGCGTACTACTGGAAGACTGAGAAGTACAAGGATTATCAGACATCAGGAGGAGGGTCCTGTGGTGAGAGTAAAGAAGGTGTTGGGAGGAGGTCATGGGGAAGTAGCCCAGGGAGTCGTAGCTGTCATGCAGCTGTTACAGGAGCCACTGTAGACAGCTGCAGTCACAGGACCCTGGGCTGGAACCCGGAGTAGAGGGTGGGCCTGGGTTCCATCCATCCCCCCAACTCACTACTTGATACCGGAGGAGTTGACCTGGATTGTGGGTTCCATGGGAGGGGAAGGTCTCTGGCCTGTTCCCCGATCCACTAGGTGGATCAGCAGAGACTGTGGGGATTGTTCTTCTTCCTTTTCCCCAGGCTGGCCAGTGATGAGGCTAACTGAGTGAATGGCAGATTTGAGCCACAAAAGTGGCCAAGCTGAGGGCTGCCGTGAACCTCTGAGGCGAGAAAATCTGCCAATAAGCACAGAACCCACCAAGGCAGAGGAGGAACTTTATGTGTGTGTGTGTGCGCACACTTCTTACTATATGTTCCATTCTGTTCATCCGATGAAGTGAGCTGTAGCTCACGAAAGCTTATGCTCAAATAAATTTGTTAGTCTTTAAGGTGCCACAAGTCCTCCTGTTCTTTTTGCGGATACAGACTAACACGGCTGCTACTCTGGAACCTGTCTCTTTCTAAGACAAACAATTCCGTTCCTTCTCTCTCTCTCTCTTGATATGAGAGCATTCCAGGCTCCTGACCGTTGCTCGTCCCTGAACCCTCTCTTCTTCTGCAGTATTCTTTGAGACAGGGTAACCAGTGCTGCATGCAGGATCCCAGGGGAGGGCACCCCTGGGTTCACGTATTGGGCTCATAATATTTTTTCTGTAATTCCCATCTGATCCCCAAACGTCCTCTGCATGGGGCGGCAGGGTCACGGGTTAAGGGGCACAGCATGGAGGAAGCAACTGGTGTCGTTCTCCTTGCCAGGGACCGGTTGATCGAGCAGCTGTACCGGGAGATCAGTTTGCTGAAGGAGGAGCTGGAGAACTTCAAGGCAGAGGTGAATGCGTTAACCCAGTGTGCGGGCTGTGCGCTCTGCAGCCAGCAGTGTGCAGATCTTGGACCTCACTGATGCAATCACTGTCTCAGGGCAGGGTCAGACTGTTAGCCCGCATGTTGGATGGGAAACACGCAGGGCGTGGTGCAGCTCCTCCTACTGAGTCGCACTGAGCCAGGGGCCCAGCATGGCTCCAGAGATGCCACTTTTCCAAGACCCTGGGGCTGTTACTCTCCCAGTTGCAGAGACCATTCCTGTGCCCAGAGCCTGCACCAGGGGCGGTATTTCTGCTCTGCCACCTTAAGGAGGAGTCCGGTTTCCTCAGTGTCCCAGGGAAACGCGTGCTGTCAAGTGACAGCTACTCAGGCAACTGCCGGTCAGGCACTGGTTCATGCCGAGTGCTGTTGTTTTATAACTTCCCATAGAATCCCTGCGTGCTGAGTGGCTGGTGCTTTTGTTAATGGGTTTGTTAGGAATTATGGGCCTTGGGCACTTTGATTGGCTGGCCCAGATCTAATTAGCAACAGCAGTGTAAGAGCTGTGCTTCAGACTGCCCCTTCAAAGGGCAACTGGCATCGAGGCAGCTGGGGCTAGAAGGGTGTTTGACCCACCCCAGCCCACCTCTCCCACTTGGTGACCTGCAGAGCCATCGCCTAGGGGTGCAGCTGAGGGGGCGGATCAGCGAGCTGGAGGCAGAGCTGGCGGAGCAGCAGCACCTCAAACATCAGGCCCTGGATGACAGCGATTTCCTGCGCACCGAGCTGGAGGAGCTGAAGAAGCAGTGGGAGGACACAGAGAAAGCACAGAGGAGCCTGACGGAGATAGAGAGTGAGGAAAGACCTCTGATCTGCTCGGGGGCTGCCCCCTGAGTCCCCAGCCCAGCCTCTTCTGCAAGAGAGGGGGGAGCTTGCAGCTACTCCAGCCCCAGCCTCTATCAACAGAGAGCAGGGAAGGCTGGCTGAGGGGGAGATCCAGGCCACTCCAATCCCAGGCTTCCTCAGCAGGGGGCGCTGCAGGAAGCGGGGCAGACTGGGTTGGGGGGCAGAGTTCCAAGCCACTCCTGTCCCGGGCTCTCTCAGCAGGGGGTGCTACAGGGGGCAGGCTGTCAGTGGGGCAGAGCTCCAGGCCACTCCAGTGGGCTCCCTCAGCAGGGAGCGCTGTTGGGACCCATGTTCAAGCCGGAATGGCTATAGGAATGGGGTCGCTCGTTTGCCCCAGTGAGATGGGATTTTCCTTAGGAGACATCCTTGACACGTGTTCCTAGGTCGCTTACCCCGTGGGTGTCTGTTGCAGGGAAGGCGCAGGCTAATGAGCAACGGTACACCAAGCTGAAGGAGAAGTACAGCGAGCTGGTGCAGAACCATGCTGACCTGTTGCGCAAGGTAGGGCCCAGCACCCCCTCCTTCATTCCACCCCGCCAAGCCTCCTGCTGGCTTTGTGTCCGTTCTCATGCCCAGGAGTGGCAGGGATCTGCCTCTGTAGACCCATGGGCCATCGTGCCCTGTGGGTAGCCAGCTCTGCTGTTATTCCTGAGGCTAGTGGGCAAAGACCCCTCGTGGGGAATCCCCTCCCCCTACACCACACCAGGGAACAGGATTTTGCTCTGAGAGCAGGATGGGGCAGAGGTGAGGCATCGGCCCTGTCCAGTGACTGGGTGGGTGACGAGCAGGGGCTGACGCAGCTGATGAGTTCTTGCTGATGTTCCCCAGAACGCAGAGGTCACCAAGCAGGTAACGGTAGCGAGACAGGCCCAAGGCGATGTGGAGCGGGAGAAGAAAGAGTTAGAGGACTCCTTCCAGCGCATGAGCGAGCAGGCCCAGAGGAAGGTGAGTCGGAGTGTGCAGAGCAGAACAGGGAAGGCCCAGAGCATGGGAGTGTCAGCTGGGGGTGCTGGGTGGGTAGAGCCCAGCGTGAGGGAGTCCGTGCGGGAGAGACCGGTCTACAGCCTTTTGCCCATGGGACGGTACAAGCGAGGAGCGAGAGGGGAGAAGGCTGCAGATTGGCGATGTGATCAGATCCTGAGCTCGCAGCTAAGGTCTTCAGTGGGTGACGAACAGCCCAGGGGCAGGGAGTGCCACCCTGTGATGTGCACACTCAAGGGTTGCTTCTACTCTGTCTGCAGACTCAGGAACAGGCAGAGGTCTTGGAAACCTTGAAGAGAGAGCTCACAGCCAGCAAGCAGGAGCAGCAGGCCCTCCAAAGCACTCTGAAATCCAGTTTGCAGGTGAGCGCATCAGTGATTTCCCTACATCCCCCCTGAATTTCCCCAACACTCCCCCCACCCCACCCCCAGTTTTGTGAACTAGTTACATGCCAATTTAGTGACTGTTTGGAAATTTGAAGTGAAATTGAAACATTAATACACACTTTAAAAGCATATACAGTATATGATAAAATATGTGTATCTGAAAAAGTATAATAGACTTGAAAAGTATGAACATAGACTATACAGCTTATTCCTTATACAGCTGTTGTTTTTATTACAATGTCAGTGCATTCGTTTCGGTGACGTTGGCCAACCTAATAATTTCAAATGATGATTTGTAAGCAAAGTCTAAATGAGCTCTCCCTGACAGCTAGTGATTAGCTGGGGCTGCGGGGAAAGGCTTCAGGACCAGATTGTATTTACATTCACACCTAATCTATCTAGGTATCCAGCAAACAGAGCTGTGTTGCCCAAGTGATAGATTTTGGCTGGGGTTGGGTTACAAATCACTTGAATGTGGCGGGGAGGGGGGTGAATGAAATATTATTCTAATTGTATGAGTAAAGGGCAGTAGAACTGTACTTCCCCTGTGCTGATTGAGGGCATCAAGAGAGAGGGTGGGGACCTGCCCCTCTCCACTGTTTAAAGATAGAGCTCATTAGGCTCCATAAATAGTCTTTTGTTCTGTTAAGTGACCACTGCAGCTGAAATCACTGATGATCAGGTCTAAGTGCTTAGTCCTGCTGTGGGGACAGTGTTTCTGTGGAAGACACAGCCCAGACTGCACTAGCTGCAAGGTTTCCCCCACTGAGAGCTCAGCTGAAATCACTGAGAGCTGGATGGAACCTCAAGGGACCAACTCACAGAGGCAGGTGACAGCAGAAGGTGACTGCACAGAGCCATTGGCAACAGAGTGGTGGAGTGAACGGTGGCACAACGAACAGCATTGGCCAGAGTGAACAGTGAGCAGCTGGAGGAACAAGTAGGGTGCCTTCTTGCCCCCCACCTCGGGGGTATACTCACGTGAAAGCACCTCTGAACTCTGAGTCTCCACTAACCAAGGACAACACGGGTGAGTGGGGTGCAAGTGGAGAGAAAAGTGAGGGGCACGTTAAATAAACATTTGTTTGTTGGGACTATATTTTAGTGACTTTGCTCCAGAATACTAGATTTGTGACTGGGAATGGAAACTTATATAAATATGTTGCCTAGTAGGCCAAGATTTTTAAAATGCATTATTTGCCAAGGTTGTTTCTCACATCATTGCTATCTGAGAAGTCAGTATGTTGTGGAGTTTCTGTACTAAACATTTTTTTTATTATTATATTTTACATAAGAATGGTCATACTGGATCAGACCAATGGTCCATCTAGCCCAGTATCCTGTCTTCCGACAGTGGTCAAGGCCAGGTGCTTCAGAGGGAATGAACAGAACAGGTCATCATCAAGTGATCCATCCCCTGTTGCCCATTCCCAGCTTCTGGCAAACAGGCTAGGGACACTCAGAGCATGGTGTTGCATCCCTCCCCATCCTGGCTAATAGCCACTGATGGACCTATCTTCCAGGAATTTATCTAGTTCTTTTTTTAATCCTGTTATAGTTTTGGTCTTCACAGCATCCGCTGGCAAAGAGTTCCACGGGTTGACTTTATGTTGTGTGAAGAAATACTTCCTTTAGTTTGTTTGTTTGTTTGTTTGTTTTTTAAATCTGCTGCCTATTAATTTCATTGGGTGACTGCTAGTTCTTGTGTTATGTGAAGGATTAAATAACATTTCCTTTATTCACTTTCTTCACACCAGTCAAGATTTTACAGACCTCTATCATATCCCCCCTTAGTCATCTCTTTTCTAAGCTAAAAATTCCCAGTCATTTTAATCTCTCCTCCTGTTTCATACCCCTAATTGTTTTACTTGCCCCTCTCTGTACCTTTTCCAATTCCAGTATATCGTTTTTGGGATGGGGTGACCAGATCTGCACACAGTATTCAAGGTGTGCACATAACATGGATTTATATAGAGACAATATGATATTTTCTGTCTTATTATCTATCCCTTTCTTAATGCTTCCCAACATTCTGTGTGCTTTTTTGACTGCCACTGCACATTGAGTGGATGTTTTCAGAGAACTATCCACAATGACTCCAAGATCTCTTTCTTGAGTGGTAACAGCTAATTCAGACTCCATCATTTTGTATGTATAGTTGAGATTGTTTGTTTTCCAATGTACATTACTTTGCATTTATCAACACTGAATTTCATCTGCCATTTTGTTGCCCAGTCACCAGTTTTGTGAGATCCCGTTGTAGCTCTTCGCAGTCTGCCTGGGACTTAACTATCTTGAGTGGTTCTGTATCATCTGCAAATTTTGCCACTTCACTGTTTACTCTTTTTTCCAGATCATTTATGAGTGTGTTGAATAGGACTGGTCCCAGTACCGACCCCTCAAGAACACCACTATTTATCTCTCTCCATTCTGAAAACTGATAATTTAATCCTACTCTTTGTTTCCCATCTTTTAACCAGTTACTGATCCATGAGAGGATATTTCCTCTTATCCCACGATGGCTTACTTTTCAAAAGTCAATTTCAATTAAATACATTTTTTTTTAAATTTATATTTTTTTAGAAATCTAGACCTGTTATATGTTTTGGTGTAACTTGCATTATCCTAACAAAACATTTACTTTATTCATATCTTTTATATGTTGCAGGTCAAAGTGAAAATGAAAAGACAAAAAACAATACAACAATTTCTCCACTCAAAGGCCTCAAAAACTAACCAAGGTGAAGAACACATCAAGAACCAAGAATATATCAACATGTCATCTGAAGGTTCAAGTGGTATGTCTACATCTGACCAGCCCAAAGCATAAATACAGCTACCTATTGAAGAAACAATGTCTCCAAAACCTAAAGGCAGTTCCCAATGTTTGTCAGTCAAAGTGTTCCCATTTATTGAAGTTACAAAAGATGGCTACTGGTGCACCTCTTGCAAAAAGTTTACAAAGAAGGAAAGCTTCCCAATGGCATTTTGGGATGTATATGTAGGGGCATTGCCAGCAGATCGAGGGACGTGATCGTTCCCCTCTATTCAACATTGGTGAGGCTTCATCTGGAGTACTGTGTCCAGTTTTGGACCCCACACTACAAGAAGGATGTGGAAAAATTGGAAAACATCCAGCAGAGGGCAACAAAAATGATTAAGGGACTGGAACACATGACTTCTGAGGAGAGGCTGAGGGAACTGGGATTGTTTAGTCTGCGGAAGAGAAGAATGAGGGGGGATTTGATAGCTGCTTTCAACTACCTGAAAGGGGGTTCCAAAGAGGCTGGATCTAGACTGTTCTCAGTGGTAGCAGATGACAGAACGAGGAGTAATGGCCTCAAGTTGCAGTGGGGGAGGTTTAGGTTGGATATTAGGAAAAAGGTTTTTTACCAGGAGGGTGGTGAAGCACTGGAATGGGTTCCCTAGGGAGGTAGTGGAATCTCCTTCCTTAGAGGTTTTTAAGGCCCGGCTTGACAAAGCCCTGGCTGGGATGATTTAGTTGGTGGTGGTCCTGCTTTGAGCATGGGGTTGGACTAGATGACCTCCTGACGAACCTACCAACCCTGATATTCTATGATAATTGGTAAAAGTGGAGGAGCTTGGTTTGTCAAACCTATCAGCAAAGCCAATGCTGACAAACTACGTGAAAAGGCTGCAAAACACCAGGACTCTGGACTGCATCAACATGCAGAAAGCCTTATAAGCCCACTTTCAAAGCCAATTTTAGAAGTACTTAATGAGGCTGTTAAGAATGCTGGAGACACAACACAGTTCATGCGAACAAACATGGCTGTGGCATCCTACTTTCTATTTAAGCAAGAGATACCACACGCTACAAACTGGAGGCCAATGTTAAGTGCATTGTCACTTGTTCATCCTGAAGTTGAACATTGGTTCCGAACAAGACCAGCAAATGCTCACTGTCTTTCTGCAAGAAACTCAACTGACTGGCTAGAAGCATGTGGTTCAACAGTGAAAGACTCAATAGTTGAAAAAGTGAAGAACTCTCTCACCACATTCAAAAAATTTGCATACATAGCTGATGAAATCACTGATGCAAATGGGCATCAAGTATTAAGTCATTGTGTATATTATCTTGATGTCAGAGGTAGGCCAGTAGATGCATTTCTAGATGTTCAAGTTATAGAAGACACATCGGCTGCATCTGTGATAACCCACATCTTAGAAGAGTTAAATGCTTGTCAATTGGACCCCAGACAGATGGCTGCTTGTGCATTTGATGGAGGTGCAAACTTCTCTGGAAGACATGGTGGAGTACAAGCTTTTCTCAGAGAAAAGTGTAACCCTAATCTCTCCTATACACACTACAGAGGCCATCTACTCCAACTAGCAGTAATACGAGCTGCAGAATCTTCAAAAGACATTAAAAAAGCTATAAATTTAATGTCTTCATTATATTCTTTTTTCAGCAAGACTCCAAAAAGACTGAATATCTTGGAAAATATAGAAGATACACTGGGACTGAAGTTCAAATTAGTCCAACCTGGGAAAACCTTCTGGCTTTCTCATGAGCGATCCTTGGCTGTTGTCTTAAAATTACTCCAGCCATTATTACTGGCTTTGGAAAGTGTCTACCAAGGTGGGATGGATCTAAGTAGTGAGGCTGGTGAATTACTTTTGCTACTATGTTCAGAGAAGACTATTGCCATTCTCTCTCTTGTAAATCTACTGTTGAAACCACTTGACATTAAAAAATGCCATCCAAGCATCTGCTACAACAGTAGTAGATCTTTGTCCAGCAATAGAAGCTACATTTGGATCAATCAGAGAGCTATCCATTGAAAAAGTACTGGAAGAAGCAAAGACTTCAGTCCAGAAGTTGACTAATGAAGGCATTTATATTGAATCCATAAGTGAAGAAGACAGAAGTGTTTGTTAAGACAACTGAAAAAATACACAGACTTGATTGATTCTTAAAAATCTACAACAGCGACTTCTAGATTCTGCTCAACCTCTGCATAGCTTTTACAGATGCCGTCCTATAAAACACCAACAGTTGAGTGGAGTGAGGCACTACCAGCAAGGGGCTGACATGTGCTCAGGACAGAATAGAGAATTTGAACACAGAGTGGAATATCATACGACGAATGAATGAAGATTTGATTTCAACTTCTTTTTTATCATCACTAGTGGCTCAACCCGATCTTCATGCTCTGTTTCCTGGGATGAAAGAAGTAGGAATTCATCTCTTGCTACTCCCAGTTACAACAGCTGAGCATTCTTTTTCCTCATTGAATAGAATTTTGTGTTCTGAAAGAAGTTGCCTTCTGACTGATCATGTGAATGAATTCGTGAGCATATCAATTGAAAGAGTGGAACTACCGGACACATGAGAAGCCACCAAAGATGAACACATCGCATTCAAGAAGTTCATTAACAGAGTTGTGCAAAATTATAACAAGAAACCAAGAAGGATGTAGACGTAGTGCTTCATAGAAGGCTTGAGTAGCCAACTTTAATTTGTGTGATGATTTTAAAACATGAGTTAAATCTAATAAAATGGTCATGAAACATTTCAGTTTTTACTATGGTGCCATACAGCCCAACTTCACCCTCACGGTCTCACCCCTCGTCGGCCTTGACACCCCCCCGCCCCATAAATTCGAACACTCTCCTCCCCGCCCCCATTTCAGTTCTTGGGGAAACCACTGGAGCGCGTGCTTCCCCCAGTGAGATCTCCCTGGCTGGGAGCGTGCTGCTTGTGGAGCAGCAGTGGAAGTGGGTATCTTCTGGTAAGTCTGGGTGTGCTCAGCCTGCCAGCAGGACAGGCTGACGTCAGCCCGCATTGGAGCAGCGCCAGTGTCGCGGGCGGCAGGAACTCACTGGGCTCTGAGAAAAGGAGTACTTGTGGCACCTTAGAGACTAGGTGCCACAAGTACTCCTTTTCTTTTTGCGAAATACAGACTAACACGGCTGCTACTCTGAAAACTGGGCTCTGAGGTGGTTTAATTTTGGAATATAGTGGGGAGGAGGAATCATGGAATGAGGGCACTTGGTCCACCCTCATCTTTTCTCTCCCCATTCCTCCCTCTGTTCCCTTTGCTCTGCAGTCGGAAGCAGAGCGTAGCACCAGGACAGCGGACTTGGAGCAGGAGAGGGACACCTTGGTGGTGGCAGTGGCCCAGCGCAGCCAGGAGGTGACAGCGTTGCAGGCCGAGCTGCAGCAGCTGAAGGACACTCTGGACAGCGAGAAGGAGAGCAGCAGTAAAACGCTGGAGACACTGCAGACCCAGCTGGGAGAGAAGGTACTGCTGTCTGCCAGTTTGGGAGTGCCCGATGTGGACAGCAACATGGCAACAGCCACATTACATCCCCTGAGCACCCAGGCACCCTGACTTCCCCCAGTGCATTGGCAGGAGTCCAAGGGCAGCTCTTGTGTGAAATGCAGTAGACCTAATACCATGGAGCTGTGATGTGCAAAGGCCGCACGTCCCAGCATGCAGTGCTGTTGGACTCCTTGCTTGGCTGCTCGGGTCAAGATGGAGCATTGCATGATAGGAACTGATAGCCCCAAAACTCTTCTTCCTTAAATGGGAAGATTAGGGGAACACCCCATGGCTGAGGTGTTATAGTCCCCTTCTGCCCCCTTTCCTCCTGATGGAAGAAACTGGAGCCAGAGCAGCCAGGTATGGCCCTTACTCTTTCGATTACATGGCTCTGGCATGTCAGTGGGCTTGCCGTTCTTGCCCAGAGCCTTCTGGGTGCCAGGGTGGCCTGTCTGGAGCTTGGGAAGGCCCTGAGCTCTCTCCTCTCTTTTTGTGTGTCCTTCAGGAGAGCCGTGAGCAGGCCCTTCAGCAGCGGCTCCTGGATGAGCAGTTTGCCTTGCTGCAGTGTATGGTGCAGGAGGCAGAGCAGATAGTGCAGGACTCCCTGAACCGACTCGATGACCCCACCCACATCAGCTGCACGAGCTCCGCAGGTATGGCCTAGCTGCCCTGCCGTCAGGGTTGGGCTGGCTCTTCCCTCTGTTCTGGGTGTATCCAGCTGCAGTGACCTCTGGCTGCTCACACACAAGGGGCGAAAGCTCTTATAAATCAGGATTGGGTGCCATTCAGGGGGAACCGGCCCAGAATTCAGTCTCAGCATTTGGCTAGCCACTTGCCTCCCCTAGGAGCTGCTGAGGATAAACCCTTGGGATTGCTCCCAGGCAGCTAAATTGGCCTAGAGCTAGTGCCACTGACTGCAGCTTCCAGGGTCATAACCCCACTCACCCTCACTCAGGCAGTGCTTGGCCAGTGCCAGGTATTTCAGGGATGTCTCACCAAGTGTTCCATCTCTCTGGAGTTGCAGTAATGTGTGTGTGTGTGTGTGTGTGTGTGTGTGCACAGACAGACCCGTGTGCGTCCAGTAAACTGATTCAGTTACGTTCGGGGTGTGTCCCAAGGAATCGTTTGCTGTCCCTCCCTAAAATCTTCAGCACAGATGAGTGCAAAGGCTACTCCTGGGGTAATTCTGCACCCCTGCATATGCGCAGAATTCATGTTCCCCGCAGATTTCTTTGCTTCCCCGCAAAAAAAAATGACTTTCTGACAGGGAAGCAAAGGGAAGCTGCAGGAACAGTCACGTTCCACTCCCCAGTTGTGCAGGTACATCGTTTCAGACACCCGGAACAGCCAGTGGAGAGGTACATCACCACAGGGCTGGGGACACCCCAGCCAATGGCTCCTACCCTGAGCCAGGATCAGCTGCTAGTCTCGGCTGGGCTGGAAGCAGGAGAGGACGGGACTTCCTCTTCCCCTGCAAAGAATAACTAGGGCTGTGTCAGACCCACCCTCAGAAACCTCTCCCAGCTCCAGGAAGTTCAGCATCTTCCTGTTTGCTGCCCTCATCAATCCTTAGCTGCAGGGGGAGGGGTCACTGTATGGGGAGCTGCTCCCCCATCCATCCAACCCCCATGCATCCGGACCTCCCATACCCAGACACCCCCACCAAGCCTCACCCCTTATATCAGAACCCCTGTAGCCCTCCCTACCCAAACCCCACCCCACTGAACCTCAAACACTGCATCTGGAGCCCCCCTGCACCCAGACCCCCTGCCTCCTGACCCCCATTTAGCTTCACCCAGACTCCTACTCGATGAAGCCCCACTCCCCCAACACCCAGACCCAGCTGCTGAGACCCTCATACATAGACCCCTCCACTGAGCCCCAGCAACCTTCACCTGGAAGCCCCTGCAAAGTCCCATTGCCCCTGCACCTGAAATACCCACCCCAGCGAGCCTCTGTGCATCCAGATACCCCCACACATACACCCCGCACTGAGCTGCCTGCACCCAGATTGTCCCACACAGAATCATCTCACCCCACACCTGGATCCCCCCACACTGAGCCCATCCACACTTGGATCCTGCCTGGCTGAGCCTGCCTGCCCCACACTTGGTGCGCCTGGTGCAAAGGGACAGAACCCCAAGGTGTTTCTGGGGCAGGTCCAGGCTTTGTGCTGTGTTAGGGTCGGGTGCAGCCTCGCCGCTGAATCCGTGTCCGGGGGATGGGGGAGCTGCAGGGTGATCGTCCACCTACGTGCAGCCAGTGCCTGTGCTCCCCACTGCCATGCTGGTGCCTCTGCATTTATTTATTGACAAATAAAACTTGCAGAATTTTAAAATACTGTGTGCAGAATTTTTAATTTTTTTGGTGCAGAATGCCCTCAGGAGTAAAAGGCATTTGGCTGGCAGGAGGGGGCTCTGGCCATAGTGTGGGGATTTGGCTGAGGGCAGAAATCGGGAAGCCAGGAGTAGGGACTGGGTTGGGGGCTCTCAGGAGCCCTTTGTTCATATTCTGCCCTAGCCTGCAGGGAAGGTTGAGATGACTGCCCTTCCTGTGATGGAGTCTTCCTCCCACACACACGCACTAGGGAGCCCTGCCAGAGGCGACATCTCCTCAGGGCTCCTAGTAACTCTTCTGGAGAGCAAACGTTTTGCCTTTGGAAAGGACTCAAATGCACTGAAGTCCAGTATTCCCAGAGGTGGCCAGACTCCCTGCAGGCTTTTCCCTTTGCCCTCACTCCAGAGCGCCCGCACCGAGTGCTGTGTTCTGCTCCGGGGGTGGCAGGAGCAAGATGCAGCCAGCTGGAGCCGCTGGCCCTGGGGTGCTGCCTCCATCTCCGCTGGTTTTGAGGGGGTTTCATTGTGTAACTGGGGCAACAAGTGACTGGATCACAGAGCCCAGCCCCTCTGGACAGCAGTCTCCACCGCTCAGTCTGGGGGCTTATTGTAGCTCAGGCTCTGCGCAGGAGCCCCTTGGGCAGGTGTTGGCAGCACACGGATGAGCAGGGGATGAGTCTGTGTGTAGCCCCGGATGCTGCGCAGACTGCTGAGTTCCTTCCGGGTCTCTCTTGTGTGTGCAGATTATCTCCTGTGCAGAACGTTGGCTGCCTCTGACTGCGTAGAGCGGCTTCAGGGTGTGCATGGCAAATACCTTTCCAACCGCTCAGGTGAGAGAGCTGCCGGGGCCCTGAGCCCCCTCACTGCGGGCTCACCGTGCACCTTCCTCTGCACGCCATCAGCAAGGGCTACTCGGGGCTGAGGAGTGCTGGCAGAGCAAACTGTGGGGGCTTCCACAGGGATCCAGCATCCCTCCAGAAAATCCCATTCTCTCTTTACGGATGTGCCAAGCCTTAGACCCCGAAGCCCATAGGCCAGCCGTGTGTGTGAGGGACACAGCGCCCCGTCTTGTAGCCCTGCACTCAGCATGTCACACCAAGCACTTGACCCTTCCCCCTTCCCACAGCACCCAAGAAGCAAAGCAACAGCAGCCCTTGGCTCCCCTGGCCGCAGCAGGGCAGCAGCTAGCTCAATTCCAGTGCAGAGTGTGAGAAACTGAGTCCAGAGGGGACTGGGCTGTAGTTCCCAAGCGAGGCCGCATGCACTGCGGCTGCACACGCCCTCCGTGCCTGTACTGACCTGACTCAGGCCGGCGTGTGCATGCATGGCTGCTGCGGACATTGTCCTGGGAAGGGGATCTCTGAGCTGCGATGAGTGAGGGCTCAGCGCTGGGTCTGCGCTGGCTCTGGTGCCCTGAGGGAGTAAGTAACATACCTGCTCAGCTCCCTTTGAATCTGACCCTCTCAAACCTGCAAGTCGTTTGCCCGAGGGACTGAGAGGGCAGCGATGGAGCTGGCTCAACCACTGAGGTGGCCAGTGACTTAGCAGGGGCCGTCTTCCCCCTTCCGTTTCCCTTGCCTGCAGATGTAAGCAGCCTGCTGCCGTGCGTGGCCCTGTTTGCCCACCTCATCAGCGACACCATCTTGCAGGGCAGTGCCACCTCCCACATGGTCCCTATGGAGCCGGCTGACCGTAAGTATCCCCGCCAGGGCAAGGGGGCTGGAGCTGTTCCCCCTGGGCGCTCCTGCCTTCCTCAGCCAGCTCTTGCCTTTGTGGTCTGGTTTCAGTGCTGTCAGAGACGTGTAAGCAGTGTGGGAGCGAGGCCCTGCGCTACCTTGGTGCCCTGAAAGACGAGGCCTCCCTGGGGGGTGCTGACTGCACCACTGTGAGAAACTGCCTGAGCCAAATCAGCGCCATTGGAGAGGTGAGAGGGCTGGGGGCTGGAATGAGCTGGAGTCAGACCCCTCTCTGGGCAGGGGGCCTGTTGCGTATTGAGCAGCTGCAGCCTAGGACAGGGCCATAGGAGACTGACTGCTCCAGAGTGGGCCGCAGGCATGCAAGCAGGAGGTTGGGAGAATACCTCTGGGGCGGGGGCAAGGGTCTCTGAGAGAGGCAGACCCCGGAGGCTGTGGAACTCCTCAGGAGATACGGTCCAAAAGGGGGACTCCTGGGGTATGCATCTGCCCTGCTCTCTGCCCCGTTGGGGTAGCTGCCCTGGCAGGCTGGGAACTGTGTCAGTGTATGTGGCCTGCTATTTAGCCCTCCGCTGCCCCTTCCTGCTCGGGCCGTTCACTCTCCTGAGTTCTCTTCCCAGGAGCTTCGGCCCAGAGGCCTGGATGTTGAGCAGGAGGAGCTGGGGGACCTGGTGGACAAGGAGATGGCAGCCACGTCATCTGCTGTCGAGACAGCAGTTGCCAGGATAGAGGTGAGACCGGAGAGTTGCTGGGGGGGGTGGGGAGCTGTTCCTTGTGTGGCTTCACTCCCAGCAACCCCTGCCCTGCAGTGATTCCAACCAGCAGCCCCGGGGTCACCAAAGTAACACAGCAAGTGCCACGCAGATGCCCCAGGGCAGTCTCTAGCCAGTCAGCAGCCCACACTGAGCAACCGAAAGCTGCATCACCAGGAGCCTCCCAGATACCTGCTTGACTCAGAAGATCGCTGACCAGCCAGACATGGAGGGCAGCTGCCTGGCAGCCCCCAGCTGTGGTTGTTGCAGCCAGGTGATGTCAGTGGCTGGAATCTGGTATGTTCCCTCGTGGGCCCGGACCCACTGTGGCATCACAGTCTAATGCTGCACTGGGAGAATCAGAGCCATTGAAGGGCTGCTCCAGACCCATCTCCTGTCCCCTCGAGCTCACAGTGCCAGCAGCTCAGGAAAGCGCTTGCAGATCGAGCTGTGCAGTGGGATGAGGGAATGCAGCTCGCAGGCCCTTGCCGTGGGCTTTCAGTCATAGTGCCGGGAGCTGATTCCCGTGTGGGGTGATAGGGGAGCTGCGGTTGGGCTTGGTGATAGGTGGGGATCTGCGTTGTCCAGTGTAACCAGGTGTCCGCGCACGCGCACACCCTGACCATGAGTTTCACACCATGGCTCTGTCGCTCTCAATAGGATATGCTCAGCAAGTCTCGGGCTGGGGACACCGGGGTCAAGCTGGAGGTCAATGAGAGGTAAGTACAAAGTCAAGATCTACCCCGCTTGCTGTCTGCAGTCAGAGCGGCTCCGTGGGCTGGTGGCATGAGCACAGGAACTGCAGGGTTCTAACGCCGAGCCCACCGCTGATTTGCAGGGGGACTGCAAACAGGGATTGTGGCCCTGGCCTGGCGCCCAGCATGGCTGGGAGGACTCCTGCCTGTGAAGTGCAGTGAAAGGGCTGATTCATGCTGAGCAACAGTAAAATCATTGGTTTCAGAGTAGCAGCCGTGTTAGTCTGTATCCACAAAAAGAAAAGGAGGACTTGTGGCACCTTAGAGACTAACAAATTGCATCCGATGAAGTGAGCTGTAGCTCACAAAAGCTTATGCTCAAATAAATTTGTTAGTCTTTAAGGTGCCACAAGTCCTCCTTTTTCTTTTTTTAGTAAAATCATTAAAACATCACAGTCAAGCAGTGAAAGCGAAGGAAGACGCTAAATACAACAGGAGGAACAGCAGGGGGAGGGGTCAGCAGTGCTTGAAGTAAAGACCAAAAACACTTGGGGTTTTCCCACGACCTCACTATGTTCCAGGGAAAGTGTGGAGGCTTTGTGGGGAGCATGCTCCTCCCACCCTGCAGGCCCACCACCCTGTGTTGCAGCACTGGTACCACTGCGAGGCACACGGTATCCGAGCCCCGATGCCCACGCAGCCATGCATGTAGCCATGATCTCTTGTGCGCTGTTTGAGGGAGAGCCCTGTGTTTGCCAGCAGCACTGGCTGTGGGGCAGCTCCCCATGCAGGGCACCAGAACAGTGCCTAGGCACCCTCAATGGGGAATCCACCCCGAGAGAACAAGCACGCACCCTCAGAGCGCCTGCCCACCAGAGCCCTTCTCGCTCACAGCAGGCTGAGGCCAGAGGGCACCGAGGAGCCCGTCGTGTAGGGAGGGTGATGTTGCTGGTTGCTCACCCTCCAAAGGAGCCCCATGGGCTCTGTCTTTCCTGCCAGTCTAGCTGTTCAGGGAGGGGAGTTGGTGGAGCCATGAGGGTGTGAATTGGAATTAGCTTTGTACCTAGTCATAGAAATGTAGGACTGGAAGGTCCTCTAGTCCAGCCCTCTGCACTGAGACAGGACCACGTAAACCTAGACCAGCCCTGACAGCAGTTTGTCCAACCTGGTCTTAAAACTCCAGTGACAGGGATTCCACAACCTCCCTTGGAAGCCAATTCCAGAGTGTAACCACCCTGAGAGTTAGAAAGATTTTCCTAATATCAAACCTAAATCTCCCTGGCTGCAGATTAAGCCCATTGCTTCTTTTCATTCCTTCAATGGATGGAGAATGACTGATCACCGGCCTCTTTATAGCAGCCCTTAATGTATTTGAAAAATGTATCCGGTCCCCCTCAGTCTCATTTTCTTCAGACTAAACATGCCCAGTTTTCTAACCTTTCCTCACACGTCAGGTTTTCTAAACCGTTGAGCATTTTTGTTGCTGTCCTCTGGACTCTCTCCAGTTTGTCCACATCTTTCCTAAAGCGTGGGGCCCAGAACTGGACACAGCGCTCCAGCTGAGGCCTCTCCAGTGCTGAGCAGAGAGGGAGGTCTGTCTTACATACACCAATTGGGTTAAAATATCCCAAAACGATATTCGCCTTTTTCACATCTCTGTCACATTAACTCCTATTCAGTTTGTGACCCACTATAACTGCAGGTGCTTTTCAGCAGCGCTGCCACCTAGCCAGTTATTCCCCAGTTTGTAGTTGTGTATTTGATTTTTCCTTCCTCAGTGCAGTACTTTGCACTTGTCCATATTGAATTTCATCTTGTTCATTTCAAACCAGTTCTCCATTTTGTTTTGAATTCTAATCCTGTTGACCAAAGTGCTTGCAACCCCTCCCAGCCTGGTGTCATCTGCAGGTTTTATAAGCAAACTCTCCTCTTCATTATCCAAGTCATTAATGCAAATATTGATAGTACCAGACCCCGAACTGACTCCAATGGGACCCCATTAGATATGCCCTCACAGTTTGACAGCGAACCATTGCTAACCATTCTTTGAGTACAGTCTTTCAACCAGTTGTGCATCCACCTTATAGTAATTTCATCTAGACCACATTTCTCTACGTCAGTGGTTCTCAACTTTTCCAGACCTACTCTACCCCTTTCAGGAATATGGTTTGTCTTGTGTACCCCAAGTTTCACTTCACTTAAAAACTACTTGCTTACAAAATCAAACATAAAAATACAAAAGTGTCACTGCCACACTAGTCCCGGGAAATTGTTTACCTTTTCCTTTTGTCTGTATGAAATTTTAGTTTGTACTGACTTCACTAGTGCTATGTAGCCTGTTGTAAAACTGAGCAAATAACTAGATGAATTGATATACCCATGGAATTCCTCTGTGTACCCCAAGGGGTATATGTACCCCTGGTTGAGATCCACTGGTCTAGTTTGCTTAGGAGAATGTCATGTGGGACTGTGTAGAAAAGCTTGACCCAAATCGAGATGTATCAAATCTACTGCTTACCCCATACCCATTAGGCCAGTAACCCTGTCAGAAAGGACATTCGATTGGTTTGGCGTGATTTATCCGTGACACATCCATGCTGGCTACTCCTTATAATCCTAGTATCCTCTAAGTGCTTACAAATGGATTGTTTAATAATTTGTTCCAGTATCTTTCCAGGTATTGAAGTTAGGCTGACTGGTCTGTAATCCCCCAGGTTCTCTTTGTTCCCCTTGTTAAAGCCAGATGCTATATTTGCCCTTCTCCAATCCTCAGGGGGCCTCTCCTCCAGGAGTTCTCGAAAATAATCCTGATGGTTCCATGATTGCTTCAGCTGTTTCCTCAAGTGCCCTAGGATGAATTTCATCAGACCCTGCCAACTTGATTATTTCTAACTTAGCTAAATATTCTTTAGCCTGTTTGTTCCCTGCCTTCTTGTGAGCTGCCTTTCTCTCTTGCAGGATTCTGGGCTCTTGCACGGACCTAATGCAGGCTATCCAGGTGCTAGTCCTGGCTTCTAAGGACCTCCAGAGGGAGATAGTGGAGAGCGGAAGGGTAAGCAGGGCACTCGCTAGCATGCACCCACTGGGAGAGCTGCTGCTGGCAGACCCATGTCAGCTACTCTGTGGCCTAACACAGCGACTCCCAGCCTTCTCTGGCAGATGGGGCAGATTAGGGTCTCTATAGTAGCTGGAGGCCACTAATTCAGAGCGACAGAGAGAGGTTTTTCTTCAAGATCTCGGAGTGTGAGCTCTACACGCCCTGTAGCTATTGAGCCAGCTACCGGAAGTTTGGGCACCAGCCGGGAACCTGTCTGTTAGTGGAAGCCCCGAGCCCAGAGGCACTTTCCAACATGGCCAACTTCAGGCTCCAGAGACGTTTGGGAGGGATCCGGTTCCCGTCAGAGCCTGTCCCTGCCCCCGAGCTGTGTGGGTCCGGACCTGCCCTGCAGCTGTGGGGCTCCACACTCTGCTTCCCCAGCCATAGCGGGTTTGAACCCAATTGAATGTAGTGACCGCAGAGCCAATCGACACTTATCGCTAAGGGAGTGATGGGGAGTCTAAGGTAGCAGCTGGGGGGTACCAGTGCCAGCCTCTGGGAACCGCTGGCCTAGGACACCGTGGTATTTCCATGGCTGGCAGCGTCCTTCAGTTTGGGGCGAGGTTCCCCGGCTACATTGAATCTCCTGTTGTGAGTGGCAGTGGGGCATTCGGGGCTGGGTCCTGCTGCTCTGAGCCATGGCAGTGACCTCCCTGGAGAAGCGAGGAGGGGTTTGGAAGAGGAGAGAAGCAGATCCAGGTGATGGGATGGCCGGGATGGCCAGGAGGGCCAAGGGGAAGAGGGGGAGCAGAGTGGTAGGCCAGGGTGGGCTGGTCAGAGAGCCAAAGGCTGTAAACCCCTCCCTGCTGCCGCATAAGGGCTGCTGTCCGTGGAGTCCTCATTTCTGGGTCCATGTGTCTGGGATATAAACCCTGCCTGGGTTGCTGCTCAGCTTCTTCCACAAACCTCTGCACCAGCTGTTCTGGGAACTCCTCGATCATGGTGCTTCTCCCCAGCTCGGTCATCATCCCGGCAGGTTAGGGAGAAGGCAGGGCTGGCTAGGGGCCAGAGTGACTGAGCAGCATCTGCCGCTCCCTGGCCTCCCGTGCATCACCCTTGGGCCTTTCTCCTCTGAATGACAGGGCGCAGCGTCCCCCAAGGAGTTCTATGCCAGGAATTCCCGCTGGACGGAGGGCCTGATCTCCGCCTCCAAAGCCGTGGGCTGGGGAGCCACTGTCATGGTGTAAGTGCCCATTGGGGCAGCGGCGGCTTCGCATTGTGGGGAGTGTGAGCGAGACTCTGGGGGTCTGAGATGGGCGGTGAACATGTGAAGTCACGGGGAAGTTCAGTGCCAGTCCTGGCTGAGTCCTTGCCAAGAGTTCCCATGTGATGCCCAGTGAACCGCTGCCAGAGAGCTGGGGGCAGGCCTATGCCCTGCCGGTGCCTCAACTCTGGGCAAGAGAGGCTGAGGAGCTGAGTGCCACAATGGCATCCCCTTGCCCAGGCTGGTGGGAGAGTGGGTTGTTTGGTGTAGCCTGCACGTTGGGGTCCCAGCCACTCCCTCTGCTGCCGTCCACAGTGACGCCGCTGACCTGGTGGTGCAAGGGAAAGGCAAATTCGAGGAGCTGATGGTGTGTTCTCACGAGATCGCAGCTAGCACTGCCCAGCTGGTGGCTGCCTCTAAGGTAGGAGCTTTGCCCAGCCGCTCTCCTCTGTATACAGCCCACCCCCTTGTGTGTGGGGTGCCGGCTGGCTTGCCTGCTTGGAATGGGGCGGCTCCAGTGGTGGGGATGGGAGGAGTGGCCAGTTAGAGGGCCTTGCTTCAGTCTTGGAAGCCCAGCTGATACCCCTGTGGACTGTCGCTCGCTCCTGCATCCATGATCTGAGCATGGGAGCTGACCAGGGAAGTGAGAGCACCAAACCCCTGCCCCGAAGTCAGCTATTCGCTGTGGGCCCAAACTGCCTCCAGCACTGGCCACATCTCTCCTGAGGGTGTGGTTGTGTGTCGTGGGAACAGCCCCGGGGTGGGCAGAGCAGCACTGGCCCAGCAGGAGCTCCAGGTACTTCCTGCCTGTGGGGGGAGCAGGCCTGCTGCTGCGTGCCCTAAGCCGGGGAGCACGTACTCTGTGCCAGCAGATGGAATGGGGACAGAGCCGCCTCCTCCCCCTGTGTTGTGGGGGCAGGGCTAGTGGTACCACTCCTTCCCCTGATGTGTGGGGCAGGGCTGGTGGTACGACTCCTCCCACACAATCCTCGCTCTTGGTGAGCGATTCTCCCACACACCTGTGCAAAGAGGAGGCTCTTTACGCCCTCCCCCAACCGGCTCGGTGGCAGGCCTCAGTCTGGCCCTGTGTGCTAGCCACCAACGTGGCTTGGGCTCCTAGCAGCCATAGGCCTCACGTGGCCCCTGGAGCCAGCCCAGCAGATGGATTGTTTTCTTTCCTGGCCCATCCCCTGCGAGAGGCGAGTGTGAGCCTTCTCTTTGATCTGGCAGGTGAAAGCAGATAAGGACAGTGCTAACCTGGCCAGGCTCCGGCAGGCATCACGAGGAGTCAACCAGGCCACCGCCGGGGTGGTGGCCTCCACCAAGTCAGGGAAATCTCAGATTGAGGAGAAAGGTGAGTGCCAGGCCCGTCTAGGTGGGGGAATCTCTGCCCAGCTTCCCTAAAGGGCTCGTCACTTCTCCAGCAGCTGTGCCCCTCCCATCTCACTGTCTCCTTCCATTTGCCCATCGGGCCCATCCTTCATCTCGGTGTGCCCCCTCCTGGGTGCGTGCTCATGCGTCAGCTGGGGAGCCCGCTCAGCATTCTCAGTACAGTGTCCGGGGGAGTCCTGGGCGCTGGTAACAGGTACAACTTGTCTGTTCTTCCCCCACAGACAGTATGGACTTCTCCAGCATGACACTAACTCAGATCAAGCGCCAGGAAATGGACTCTCAGGTAGGGACATCGTCTCTTAGGCTGGCTAAAGTCTGCCCCATTGTTTCTGGCCTGTTGAGGGTTAACGAGGGAGGGTTTAGCAGACAAATGTGCTGCTGGGGAGCTGAGGCTAGGGAAGAGTCCCAGAGTGGGCTGGGGATGGGGAGGTGTGTGTTGGGACATGGGAGGAGAGAAACCGGGACTAAGGCACAGCTGCTGGCCTAGGTGATGAGAAGACGTTCCCCTTCCCCACTAGGTGCGAGTGTTGGAGCTGGAAAACCAGCTGCAGAAGGAGCACCAGAAGCTGGGAGAACTCCGCAAGAAGCATTATAAGCTAGCAGGCGTGGCGGAGGGCTGGGATGAGGACGGTAAGTGCCAGGGGATGGAGAGGGAGGGAAGTGTACAGCCTGAGCTCAGCGGAGGGTGGGAGGGGCAGGAAGCAGACCAGCTGGGAGGATTCGCTCCCTGCCCCTTTCCCTGGTACCCTGGAGAAATCTAATACGAGCAGAAAGGCAATGAGATGTGAGAGCCCAGGCAGCAGCACCACGGCCTTTCCTGCAGCATCTGTACCTGCCGGAAGACTCCCGCCCTGGGACGCAGGGGGCGGGGATCAGTATCCCACAGACCTCATGGAGGAAACTGAGGCAGAGAGGTTGTGGTTTGCCCAGGACCATCCCAAAGAGTCTGAGCTCGGAGTAGCACCCAGGAGTGTCTGCGTCCCTTGCTTAACCCACTAGATGGCACCTCTAAATTACACCTCAAAACAGACTCCTGCTGTGGGAGCTGGGGCTAGGGGGAGCTCCCGGCTACTCCAGCCCAGCCTCTCCCAGCAGGGGGCGCAGTGGGGAGTGGGGCAGGAGCGCTGGCTGTGGGGGCACTCCCGGCTACTCCAGCCCAGCCTCTCTCAGCAGGGGGCACTGTGGGGAGCAGAGCAGGAGCGGTGGTTGAGGAGACAACCCATTTCCTCTGAAGAGGAGTCCCTAGCGCCGGGCAGGAATAGTATTTGTTCTCTTCTAACGCCTGGGAGTCCCAGTCCCAGAGCAGGCCCCCCCACGCCAGGTGCTGCACAAACACGAAACAAAAAGATGGTCCCAAGGAGCTGGCAGCGTACGTTTGTTCTACCCACTCTGAGAGCCTCTAACCCTCTGTCCGCCCTTGCTGGCGTTCCTCCCCCTCCAGCTGCAGAGTAGCTTCCCATGCCCGAATCAGCGGCCGATGGATGCCCCTTCAGTTGGCCGGGACCCAGCTTCGTGCAGGTCTTTCTGAAGATACAAAATAAACTGGTGCAAAATCCGACTTGAAGCACATGTCCTCTGCGTTCCCAAGGACCCTCCTCCAGCGTGCCCAGCCGGGCAGCCACTCCACCCTCGATTGGGCAAGTAGAAAGTGCAGAGGCCTGAAGTACCAGGAGCAAGGCTCCCGCAGCCACAGGACACAAGACTCTGCCCGAATGTTTCGTGCAGCTGCTTTGGGGACCGCCTGTGGGTTCTGACTGTAACCCTTGGTTCATTCTTTGCACAGACTCTGAACCGGTTCTGCCTCGGCGACGTGCCCTGGCGGCAGCAGCTCCGATCTGGCTTTCTGACCCCACTGCTTCGCCAGCTCCGTCAGTGCAGACGCTGGCCCGGTTCAGAGCCAGTGTCCCACCAGACGGTGCCTGTGTCGCGCTGGGCAGGGTGTGGAAATGCAACCAAGCCGGTTCTTCTGCTGGTGAGGCTGGACGGGCTCTGGGCTCGGAGCTGGGCATACAGCCCTCCCCACACCCACACTTCCTCTCCCACTTGCTGTTCTGAGCTGGCCCTGCGCAGCTCAGAGCCCGTGGGGGCATGCTGCACCCGTGGGGTGGACGATGAGTGCCTTTCACTGCTGGAAGGGGGCCAGCGTACCACAATAACACCTCATCCGCGCGTGTCTTACTGCACTTCAAACGGGGCCATCCCAGGGCAGCCAGCCTCCAGCGGCGGGGAGATGCCAATGGAGCCCCAGCATGCAGTCCGTGGGAGCCCTGTTCCCTTAAAGCCATGTGTTAGACAGCCGGTGGGAGATGGGGTGTGGAGGCGCAAGACCCAGTCGCTCCCCCAGGCTCCTGCAGGAAGAGAGCAGCGCCCAAGCTACCACCCTGCTAGTCCCCGAGCCCTCTGTGACTCAGGCTGACAGCATGGGAGAGAGTCCACTGAGCTCCTAGCCTGGTCCCAGGAGCTGACCCATCCCCACCCCAGAGCAGGGAGCGCTGTCCCAGCCTAGTGCCTGGAGCAGATCACTGTGTTAGTGCCAGCAATAAATCACTGTCAAAGGTGCTCCTGCCGCTCCATCACAGCCTCTTCCTTTGCCAGCGGGGAGAGTTACCCGCGCCGCCCCAGTGGGTAATACATGAAGCTGCCCCACGGCTCTGATCCCCGCCCAGTGGGAAGGGGACACTTGGACCCTGGCTCCAGCCAGCCTGCAATAGGGCTCTTCAGGGCCCCCAGCTGCCAGTTCTCCTCACTGATCTGAGCAGCATGGCTGGTACAGACTGCAGGCATCTGGTGCTGGACTGACCCTCGGTGCCCTCTGCTTTAGCAAAATGTAGCCGGGGGCTGCTACGGAGCAGAAAGCTGCTCTGGAATTTGAACAAGCATGGTCCCCTTGCTGCCTCTGTGCCCTCCATGCTGGCACATGGTTGCGCATCTTCTGCACACTGTGAGCCCGCGGGGGCAGCCCATGGCCCAGAGAGCTGCTGTGGGGTTTGCTTGAGAAGTGAGGGATGGGAGCATAGCAGTGACCCCTGGGAACACCTCTCTTCCCTTCTAGATGGGGCAGAGGAGGCTGAAGACGCTTGGTGGCCTGTCTCATTTCACCCCTTTAGCGGCAGCTAATCCAAAGGCAACCGGGGTCCTTTCGGCTCCCAGGGATCTAAGCTCCCCCCGCCCTGGGAGCTCAGCCAGCTGCTCGGAACGTGGCCACCCCATCATTTAGATTCCCCCCCCCTCGTGCTCAGACAGCACCAGCCGGGGATGGATGGGGAGCTGGGCTGATCAAACGGCAGTCTGCCCCTAGCAGTAACAAACCACTGTCCTGCTCTGCTAACAGGGAGGGGGCCTTTCCGGTGCTGCCTCTCAGCCACTGCTGACAAAGCAGTCAGTGAAATACCCTCCCTGCTGACACAGCCCAGCCAGTCCTGCGGGCTGCACACTGGGCTGCTTGTACCCAGCTGGCAGCCTGCACTGGGGCAGTTCATGCAAATCGGGGCCAGTTTCATCCCATGGGAATCCCACTGCAGTGAGATATGGAGGCAAATTTGGCTTTGAGTGTGTGTGGCTGGTCCCCCTGCCAAGGCTAGAGTCTGCGGGTCAGTGCCCGGTGTGCGTGGCCGGTTCCCCTCCCCCTGCCTGGGCACTGACCCGCAGCCCCTCACCCTATCTCACATGCCTCTGGCCGGGATGGGGTTGCCACCTAGTTGGTCCCCAGTGCCTACTTTGAAAACCAGCTGGTTCAAGCTGTGGCGATAGTTGGACCTGATTCAGACCTAGTCTGTGTCCAGCTCCACAGAAGCCATTGCTGCCCCTGCCCGCCCCCCCGGGGGCCAAGTCTATCGCCTTGAACTATGGGAAGTGGCTGTTACCCTTGTCAGCAATGGCTGCAGCCAGGTCCCGGGGCCGGTCTAAGCCAGGGGCTTTGGGAGAGGCTCTCTTACAGCCTGGCAGGCGAAACCTCCTCCCAGCAAGGCTGGGTCAGGCCAGTCTGGCCAGTAACCTGCCTTTTCAGATAGGACTGACGTTTGTCCCTCCCGAAGCTGTCAATAACCCAGTCACCATGGCACAGGCACCTCCAGCTAAGCTGATGGCCATGGCCCAGCCCAAGCCATAGCGGGACAAGCCAGGACAGCCCAGCCGCTGTCTACGCTGCTTCTGGCGTGTAGCACCATGTGCCTCTCTGGGGCCCCAGAATCTAGGAGAAAACAGAGCCCCGGCCTTCAGACAGGCGGCATGTGGGTCTGGGGTGTTCATCACAAGGGCGCCCACGCGCCATCCCCAGCCCTGGATCTCTGACACTAAACACTGAACCTTACTCCTGGCTGAGCCCAGGTGGTGCTCCCAGCCCCTTAGGACTTTGTGTCTGGTGCTTTCGCTGCCTCCACAAGTCGGCGTGATCCACCCCCATTCCATGCCCCCGATAGGCCGACAAACCAAATACAGCCCCGGCTCCAAGGAGCAACCTTGGGCTGCAACTACCTCCAAAGCAATAGGAGCAGCAGCAGGCATGGGGGGGGGGGCATGGCTTACACCCCCTCCCCCCAGTGCGGGGTCCCACCTGGGCAAGCTCAGCCCCAGCTACCTCAGCTCTCCGGGCTGCAGCCCGCCTGGGCTGGTGACACAGGAGCAGAGCCAGGAGGAAGAGCAGGGACGGGTGGGGGGGTTGTCAGAGGAGAAGGAGGGAGGCTGATGAAGCGGTTGGAGGGGGGGCCTATGGCGGGGTTCTGGGGGATGGTGGAGGAGTGGGGCTGACAAGTTCTTGGCAGGACAGAGGTGGGGGCTGACGGGAGGGGTTCTCGGCAGGATAGAGGTGGGGACTGACAAAGGGGTTCTGGGGGGCAGAGATGGAGGGGGCTGATGGGTTCTCGGTGGGATGGGGGCAGGGTAGGCTGACAGGGATCTCAGATAAATCTCGGGGAAATCCAGTGTTTGTTTCCATGTGAAGTGACTTTTCCTCGTTTCTTTTTTAACTGTCCCAAGCCTGGGTGACCGAGCGTCCCTGGGAGCAGGTCCCAGAAGCAGCTGAGCAGCTCACCGCACCATCTGGCCCATACAGGGCTCCAGGCAGCCAGCTGTTTCCCACAGAGCTTTTAATTATTGTATGTGGGGAGGGGGTTCATCGTCTAAGATATTGACTGGTGTCTCAATTTTTAAATAAATCTTTCAGCCCCGTGGTGGCGGTCGCTCTGTGGTGTCCTGTTCAGTCTGGTGTTCAACGGGAAGTTGCTTGTTCGGGCTGTGCTGCATTTTCTGTATGGCTTCACATGGAATATTGTGGGCTGTTCCGCTCACCCCTGCCGGAAAAAGCTACAGGGAAAAAGGGGCTGTGCGGCCAGGCATGCGGGTCTCTGCAGGAAGTCAGTGTGGCCTAAAGGAGAGTCACTGGCATTCGGGAGACCTGGACTCTAGTGCTGGGTGACCTTGAGCAAGTCACATCTTTGTGTCTCTAAAATGGGGATCAGGATTCTACCCTCCTTTGTAAAGCCCTGTGATATCTGCAGATGAAAAGTCCTAGGTGATACTAGTATCCAGCCCTTATGTAGCAGTTTTCATCTATAGATCTCAGGGTGCTTAGCCCCATTGTACAGATGGGGAAACTGAGGCACAGCAGTGAAGTGACTTGCCCAAGGTCAGCCAGCATGCCAGTGGCAGAGCTGGGCATTAAGTTCAATGTCCTGAATCCAAGTCCAGTGCTCCAGGCCACACTGCCTCCCCTAAGAAGTAGATATTTCTATATGTTCCTGTCTGGCCCCCTCATTGTCTGAGCACATGAGACAGTTTCCATCTGGAGATGAAAAAGACTGGGAGAGAAGGAGAAAGACGTGATGAAACAGGTATGCCAGGTGCTCATATTTACCCTTCTAGTACAAGAGCAAGGGACACTGAACCGGCAAGGCAGCACGTTTAAAACAGTTAAACGGACATTTGTAGCCATTGCATCATTAATCTGTGGAACTGACTGCCACATGGACAATGAGGAGGGCCGAAGTTCTCTGAGTTGAGGTACCTATGTACAAAGGCTATGAACACGCAGCCTTTAGCGTATGAGCCATCCACTATCTGCCTGGAGCCAGGAAGCCTCCCCTCTGGGAAAGCTCCTTGCAAAATTGTCTTCGGGGTTCCCTGCCACTGAAGCACCAGGTCCTGGCCTCGGGTGGTGACAGGATCCAGGCCTGGGAGCATTCTGCAGCTATTAGCGAGGGGCAGCGGCCTCTGGGCCATAACCCAGTGCCCCTGCTGAGTAAATAGCTGGGCTTCAGTTGTTAGTCACAAAGGACACCCTGTATCTCCCCGCAGCTGGGGTGGCGGGGAGCCAGCTCCAGCCTCTCGCCTCCCCTGCACTCTGGCACTACCGGGTCCCTTCCTCGCTCTTCTGTTGCATCCTTGCTCCTGGGGTTTAGCTCACACCTCTTAGGTTCTCTTCCAAGGAATCTGGCACTGGACTAGCTGGGACACGTGAGGGCTCTTTCTAGCTTGGGTATCTCCTTAAGCCCGCAGGTTAGATGCAATGGGTTTAAAGTCAGGCACTGCTCATTCGTGTCATGAGTGTCCCTGAGCGGGGGGTGAAGAGGTGAGCAGGACTCACTGCTTGGAGCCCCCAGCAGGACGAAGGAGCCTCAGAGGGGCTGCTCCTCTCTCCTCTCCCATTCGTAACCAGCAGCCGCTTCCAGGAGAAGCTGAGGGCGAGGAGCTGTGTGTCCTGGGGGTGAATGCTCAGCAGCATCGCGCCCTGGCCTTGCCTGCATTTGCATTTCCTTCCTGCAGCGCAGGGTGTCCTGCATGGGTTCCATGGGCCCCTCTCTTACTTGTACAGAGCCAAGGGCTTTGCTGGTGAGAACTTCCCCGCGCGAAAGGTGCTGGCTCCAGGCTGGAGCCTTCCTTTCTCTCTGCAGGCTCCGTATCATTCCCTGCATTTAAGCCAGGGCACAGCAACAGTCGGTGCACGCAGTCAGGGATCTTCAGGATCAGTGCTCTGCCCCCAGCTTTGGAACAGTCCCTGGGAGACCCCCTTCATTGCGCCAGCGCCCCCAGGCGTCTCACTCTTCCTCCAAGGTCAACCACATGGCTTCACCACCTATGGGCTGTCAGCACCCCTGCTCCACCCCCCAGACAGAGCCCTGCAGCGACCCATCCACTCAGGGATCCATGCACTTCAGGAAGCATTGGCAGCAACACTCGAGCAGCATTGCCAAAGCCAGCGGGTTTATGAGTGAATGGGCAAACAGCCCCAGGGGAAGCCTCAGGCTGGCCTAGAGCACTGACGGGTGAAGCAGAGCCTGTTCGGGCCAGCCCAGAGCCCAGCCAGGCTGTAGGGACCCCCTTTCTGCCAGCTCTGCGTCTCTGTCTGACCTTGGTCAGGCTTCATGTGAGAGCCCCCACCTCCTTCCTGCAGCCCACTCTTCTCCTCCCACTGCGGCAGTCCTTTGTTCTCCAGCTGGGGGCGCTACTCTGCCTCCCTGCGGAGAGGTGGGGAAATCTAGACCCTCTGGGGCATTGGGTGCTGGGGACACAGGCCTGGTGACTGAGTTTGCCATTGTCTTCTCAAATGCTCCACTGATACGGGGACTAAGGCCCAGTCAGCTAGTTGCCACACAGATCCATGTCTCCTAGTTTGGTGCGAGAGCAGAGCCCCTTTCCCACCCGCACTGGGTAACCGTGCAGCGTGTAGGGGAAACTGAGGCACAAATAGGGCTCATAAGAGAAAATTCCTTCTTCGTCTCCCACACCTGTAGACCAGCCTGGCACCTCCAGAACCTTCACTTTACCAGTCTGCAGTGCAGCACCCAGCACTGTCCTGGGCCGTGCTGGGGGCTGGCAGTTCAGTGAACAATGGTCTCCCCTCTGCTGTGGGCAGGCAAGGCGGGGGCTAGGCCTCAGAGCGGCCTGGGCTAGACTCACCCCTTTCTTTGGCAGGTCGGAAGGGTGCCGGCGGGGGGTTGAATGCATTAGGCGGCTGGCGGGAGAAGCAGGAAAGCGCAGTGAGCGCTGTGGGGTCAGGGTGGAGGAGACGAAAGGGGCAGGATGGGGGATTGGATACGGAGCTGAGACCAGGGAGCAGCCAGAGGAGGAGGAGGCAGAAATGCCCAGTGAAAATTCATGGGAGATGGAGTCTAGCCCAGCCCTCAGAGAACAGGGACATGAGGAAACTGAAAACTACACCTCCCACGAGGCCCAGCAGCACCACTTCCAAAGCAAGTTATTTTGGCCTTTGAGTGATAGGTTTTTGTTGAAAACCTGATTTTTCCCCCCGCGGGAAGTGACGCTGTTTGCCAAAAATGTCACATACTTGACAGCCCCAGTTTCCATCAGAAACCAGTTTCAATTGAAAAACTTTGGCCAAACCTAATCCCTAGTTTAAACAGCGCAACGACTGTTGAAGAAGAAAAGAATCACTGAACAATTGGACCAAAATTGTCAAACTCAGGCCCTTCAGGCCGTATGTGGGCCCTCAAATCTTGGGGGCTGATTGTCACTGATGCTGCTGATGACAGGATCCAGCTGTGTGGCACACCTGTAACCCTGGGCGCTTATTTTGGTGCCTAAACAGCCAAGTGAGTGCCCTGCCAAAGATGGCCGCTTCTCTGCTGGAACTGCAGTGTTATGGCTGGGGCGCAATGGCCAAGAGGCAGGGGCATTTCAGTAAAGCAGCTGACACAGTGTCTTGTGAAATCCAGCTTCTCTGCCTCATTCAGATGGAATGAGAATGTCGGAGATGGGAAAAATGGATGGCAGGGCACCAGCAGCAACCGCCGAGAGCGTATCACATACAGGAGACCAGTATAATAATGCCTGCATCTGTAATTTTCACTCCATGCATCTGAAGAAGTGGGTTTTTACCCATGAAATCTTATGCCCAAATAAATCTGTTAGTCTTTAAGGTGCCACCGGACTCATTGCTGTTTTTGAGAAATAAGGGATGACTCAGAGGGAGCTACCAGGCCATTAATGATCTGCAGTGGTTCTCAACCAGGGGTCTGGGGCCCCCTGGGGGGCCATGAGCAGGTTTCAGGGGATCTGCCAAGCAGGACTGTCATTAGACTCGCTGGGGCCCAGGTCAGAAAGCCAAAGCTCCACCGCATGGGGCTGAAGCCCGAGGTCTGGAGCACCACCACCCAGGGCTGAAGCATGAGCAATTTAGGCTTGCAGGGGCCCCAGCAGCGGCCAGCCGCACTGGCTGCTGCAGAAGTCACAGAGGTCCTGGGAAGTCGGAATAAGAACATAAGAATCTGTGACCTCTGTGACAAACTGAGCCTTAGTTATAGGATTCCACTGTGTGGTGTTACTAAGACTTTGCAAGTCTGGGGAGTGGCCAAACCAGTTCCTCAGAGACAAAGGGCAGGCTGACCCCTCAGCCAGGTGTAAACAAGCTCAATGGGCCAGCACCTGCGAAGTCACTGTTCTTTGGCAGGAAAAGGGACACAGGCAAAAAATCTGCCTCTTAGCGAAGAAATAGCATAGGGGTTCCCATCCACGCACTCTGGCTGTTGCCAAGCTCCCAGCTGGATGGGGAGAAAAGCCCCAAAGGTTCCCTCCCTTTCCCTCGGCCTTCACAACATGTGAAGAACAAAAAGCAGCAGCTTCGAACTAGGGGGATCCCGACTGAAAGCAGCTCAGCCAGTCAAGCTCCTGGAAGATGTGGTGAGAGCGACTTTGCTTTGAATTTACCCTAGTTTGTTACATTAGGTGTTGGTGGCATTTTACTTCATTTTTCTTGTAACCAGTTCTGACTTTTAGGCCTCCTAGTTTTGAAGTGAACACAAGCTCTCTCATTGTAGTTAATAGAAAAGGAGTACCTGTGGCACCTTAGAGACTAACAAATTTATTAGAGCATAAGCTTTCGTGAGCTACAGCTCACTTCATCGGATGCATCCGATGAAGTGAGCTGTAGCTCACGAAAGCTTATGCTCTAATAAATTTGTTAGTCTCTAAGGTGCATTGATGAAATGCATCCGATGAAGCGAGCTGTAGCTCACGAAAGCTTATGCTCTAATAAATTTGTTAGTCTCTAAGGTGCCACAAGTACTCCTTTTCTTTTTGCGAATACAGACTAACACGGCTGCTACTCTGAAACCGATGGATTGTAGTTTCCTCAGGAAGTCAGTGGTGTCTCGAAGATAGCTGGGAGTGCTGGTAGCATAGGGCCTGAGGAGGGAGTCTACATAGCCAGACAATCCTGCTGTCAGGATGCCAATGCCTGAGATGATGGGGCGTCCAGGATTTCCAGGTTTATGGATCTTGGGTAGCAGATAGAATACCCCTGGTCGGGGTTCTAGGGGTGTGTCTGTGTGGATTTGTTCTTGTGCTTTTTCAGGGAGTTTCTTGAGCAGATGTGTCGTTTTTTTTGGTAACCCTCAGTGGGATCAGAGGGTAATGGCTTGTAGAAAGTGGTGTTGGAGAGCTGCCTAGCAGCCTCTTGTTCATATTCCGACCTATTCATGATGACGACAGCACCTCCTGTGTCAGCCTTTTTGATTATGATGTCAGAGTTGTTTCTGAGGCTGTGGATGGCCTTGTGTTCTGCACGGCTGAGGTTATGGGGCAAGTGATGCTGCTTTTCAACAATTTCAGGCCGTGCACGTCAGCGGAAGCACTCTATGTACAAGTCCAGTCTGTTATTTCGACCTTCAAGAGGAGTCAACCCAAAGGACTTTTAATTCTAGGGAAACACAGGGGAAGCCACAAGACACTAGCCAAGCCCAGTTCTGCCCTGAAGAGTTACACCTCTCCAGGAAGGAAGAGGAAAGAAGCAAGGGGGGAGGGAAACACGGCATCTGGGCAGTTTAATAAACAGAAAACTCTGTAATCCTCTCCAGGGCACTGGAACTCTGAGCAGGAAGCAGCATGGGGAGAAGGGGCAAATTATCTCAGCCAAACAATAGCTTCTCTGAGACTGAACCATAAAGGTAGTGGAGAATGGGAATGCAGCAGCTACAATAGCTGGATATTAGTAAAGCGGGAGTTTATTACACTCTTAGCTGAAATGATCTCCCACTGGGCTGGATGTGACACTCCTTGGGATGGAAAACCGGCAGGAGGCTCAGGAATGAAAGGAAATGATCAGCAGCAATGTATCCTGTGGGAAGAACAGTATTAGATCTGCTTTTATCAAATATCTGCCATTGTGAAGGAAGAGAGGGGAGTAAGTTGGGACCATTAACAGGGACATGGCTGATCCCAGGGTGTAGAAACGTGGGCAGGAAATAACAAAATGAGATTCATGGTGGAGAAATGCAGAAAATTCCTTTAGTGAAAAACCACCCAAAACAAACCCCCAGCCTGGAAGCAGCACTGCTGGGCAGGAGCTTGTGCTTTAGTAGGCAGGAGTTGTAGTGCAGTAAGCCAGTGATTTATGTTAAACAGAGAGATGGCAAATAATGGAGCAACGGTGAGTTGGCTTATTACTACGGGTATATTCCTGGCACAGTCTAGCCTGTTCTGGGCACAACATCACCAGCAAGGCACTGACCAATTAGAGGGAGTCACAGAAGAGCAAAAGACTGTTCATTGTGATGGAGGGCACCCAGACTTTGAGTCCCCAGGACAGTCTGACAAGTCAGTCTCAGCCGCATCCTCCTTGGTAAATAGCTGGAGTCTCCCATTAAGGATATCAACACCAGGGTGTCTTCACTGTAGTTAGCCCAGGCTCTTTTCCCCTCCCCTCTGTATACAGAACCCTCTCTCCTGGGCTTTCCATCTGGGCTAGCTGCCCCAGCTGAAGGTGGGTTCGGGCATGGTGCTGCTTGCACTGGGGCTGGGAGCCTGCCCACTTTGCCGCGAGGATGCAGGCTAAATCACTCGAGTGCTGACTGTCCACTTCTGCCTTCCCACAATCCCCCCCAGGTGCCCAGGACAGGCATGATCCACAAATACACTGGGAAAGAGTCATACAGCGGCTCACCTTGCAGCAGCACAAAGGATGGGCTATGCCTCAAACATGCTAGTGACCCACAGGGGAGCGCAGCACCAGTGGGGATGCAGTAACTCGGGCAGGGCTTTGCAGTGTGGCTGCTCATAGCTAGGCTAGACTAACACAGTGCTCACACCTGGTGCTGATCACATGGGCTAATTCTGCTGAACTCTGGGGGGAACATGGAGTGTAGCCAGCAGCAGCTGTCTCCTCTCGCTATCAGCGATTCACAGAGCCCCTGGAATGGAAGGGGCCTGTGTCCGTTCCCCTTACAGCGAGGCTGGGTTAACTGAGCTCACTCCAAGTCATCCCCACTAGATGGCAGCCAGACTGAGCCTTGAATAGGTGCAATGGTGATTTCCCAACCTCACTGAGCTGTTCGCTACCTTGTTCTCATTCTCCATAATTATAGGGCCACATTCTGCCCAGTGTCAACTCCAGACTTCAGAGTGCCGAGGCTGCAAGTGGTCCGTGACATTTGGCTTAGTGCTTAACCCACATTTCTCTATTAAAACCTAAGCCCGTTACTTCTGTCCTTAGCACCAGTGCTAAGAACAGATCCCTCTTCCTCTAGAGCAGCCCTTTTTGTCCTTAGTGATGAGCAAGAGACACCCGTCTACACCACTGCAAGGCAAGAACATCAGGAAGGGAGCAGGGTTCTTTGGCATGATACATGGGGATAGAACTAGGACTAATGGGGTAAAGTGATGAAAGGAGAATTTGTTGCTTTGTTGCTTTCTGGGCTATTCCTATGGCTGGGGCGAGGGAGTAAGCGACTCCAGGGACCAGAGGTGTCCTTGCCCCTCTCCGCGGTTGTGCTGCTTTCTGGGCACACTCTCTCTGATTTCCCTGTCTCATTGCCTGTGGTTACTTTTACAGCTGGTTTTACCATGTTCTTGAAAAGCGATGAGTGTAGGGATGGGAGCGGCAGTGTGGGTGGTTTTAGAGACATCAGAACTCATCTCAGGGCCATTTTAAAAAATATTTTTCTGTGCTTGTGAGCACCTCTTCCCATGGATTGTTTCTGGCCAGTTGTACCCTCATTTCCAGAGATGCCAAGAACCAGCAATTCCCTTTAGCTCCAGTTCATCGATTTCATACATTCCAAGGGAAAAAAGGACCATTGTGGCCTTCTAGTGTGACCTCCTGTAGAGCACAGGTCAGAGACCTGCCTGAACTTAATTCCTAGAGCAGAGCTTTGAGAAAAACATCCCATCTTGGCTGAAAAATTGTCAGTGATAAAGAATCCACCAGGACTCTTGGTAAATTGTTCCATGTTCGGCTGTGGGTACTCAGCCCTCCTAGAAATCAAGCTCTTGGTGCCTCCCCGACTGGTCTGATTGCATTCCCAAAGCAGAGCTAGGAGAACCATAAAGCTCTATGAGGAGTATTTCTACCTGAAACACCAGCCCTAAGGGGCCATGAAGTGGTGCAAGGACATCGTCTTCTGCAATGCAGGCTCCATCACAGCCCCCGCTTGGTGCTATGGCATCAGAAGCCCTAAACTGGCAGATAAATCCCTAGCTATCTTAACCCATTTCTGCTGCAACACCTAAAGAATCACCACAATCCCTCTTTCTCCCCTCGAGGGACTGCAAGGAGCACTTGATATTTACTAATCAAACTCAATTCAGTGCCTGCTAAGCCAACGGCTACAGTGTAGGACTAAAGCAGCAGAAAAAAGGGAAGAGATGGGGAAGGGAGTGACTGTGTCTGGACCTGAGGACCGAGGTATAATAGCGTCTGCAGGTGTCTCGCCCACAGAATTCCTTTGAACATTGAAAGTGGGTCTTTCACAACGTTCTGCCAAAGGGTCCAACATTCATGTTCTGGCTTTGCCTTTGAGAGCGGAAGGGGGAAGTGCCTTTTATTCCTTTATGCTTTGTGTCGGCATCCTCTGACCCTCCCTCCCTTGATAGTCTTGCAATCACTGGGCTCTCATCTTTGCTGTAGGCCAGGAACATCCAACCTGTGGCCCTTGAGGATGTTAAGTAGATAATATGTATTTGATTACGAGCTGAAAATGTGTCCCTGAGCCCCACCCTCCATTCTGGATCAACTGCATTGCTGTGTCCTCCCCAGCAGCCTCCTACCACTTTCCCCCCTGCAGCCCCAGTGCAGCTCTGGTATGAGCTGGCAGAGCTCTGAGAAGCTGCTGTCTCTTGTCTGCATCACAGGGGAAGGGGAGAAGGGAGTGCTAGGTGCTCCATCACCGGCATCCCTGCTGGGCTGTAATAAATAAGCAGTGGTAGGAGTGACATTGTGATATCTAAAAATAACCCACTGCTGGCGGCAGGGGCAGAACTCAGCTGACTCTGCCTGAGGCTAGAGCAATGCCTGTTAAAAGATGGCTCCCCTCTCCTACAGGGATAGCCCAGGTGAGGGAAAGCGCAGGGGAAGCCAAGAACTAGTTACAGCTCTCCCAGTCTCTGCCCCAGTCCTGGCACAGAACTGTCTGGGAGATGCTGCTCTAACTTATGCCAGCTGGCAACAGTCCCCAAGGGACCATACTGGGGACAGCCAGAGTGCAGCACACTCAGGGCCATCCTTACCCATACACAAAGTACGCAGCTGCATAGGGCACCAGGAAATTTGGGGCACAAATTTCCTGGTGCCCTGCACAGCTACGTGCTGCTCTAACCCCTACTCCGCCCCCGCCCCCACTCCACCCTTCCCCAAAGCCCCTGCCCCTGCCCCACCGTGCTCCCACCTCTTCCCACCCCTGCCCCACCCCCACCCCCACCCTTCCCCAAAGCCCCTGCTCCACCGCGCCCCCACCTCTTCCCACCCCTGCCCTGCCCCAACCCTGCCCCCACTCCCTGAGGAGTGCAGCAGGGCTGGGCCAGCTCTCTCCGGCGTCGGGAAGTGCAGCGGCTTGGCCCCAGCCACACTGCCAGTGAGTGCTGGGGGATGGTTTCCTCCTCTCCCACGGGGCAGGGGCTGCGTAGGGCCCCAGAATCGCTAGGGACAGCCCTGAGCACACTCCAGCCACTTCCTTCTCATCTAGGGTTGTCAACTTTCTAATCGCACAAAACCGAACACTCCTGCCCCACGCCTTCCCCGGGGCCCCTGCCCTTCTCACTCATTTTCACTGGGCTGGGGAAGAGGGTTGAGGTGTAGGAGAGGGCTCTGGCTTGGGGTGTGGGCTCTGGGGTGGGGCCGGGGATGAGGGGTTTGGGGTGCAGGAGAGGAGACCGGGCTGGGGAAGGAGGTTGGGGTGTGGGGGAGTCTGAGCTCTGGACTGGGGGTGCAGGCTCTAGGTGGGGCCAGAAATGAGGGGTTCAGGGTGCAGGAGAGGGCTCTGGGCTGGGGCAGGGGGTTGGAGTATGGGGGGGTGCAGGCTCCGACTGGTGGTGTAGGCTCTGGGGTGGGGCCAAGTGTGGCGGGTTATCCCTCACCTTGGTTGAGGGCATCAAGCAACATACTTTCCTGGATCCTCTGTTGCACAATTCCACCATTCACCTTCCTCTTGGAGAGCAACTATCCCACTTCCTACCTGCCTGGGAGCACATCAACTCAGACAAATGGATACCACAGTTGGTCAAAGGAGGATGTTCCATCCACTTCCACTCTATCCCCACCTTACACTTCTCTCCCCATCCCTCTTCAGGGAGACTTCTCAGGAGGAGCTGTAAAAGCAGGTGGTCCAGCCTCTCCTGCTTTTGGGTGAGATCCAAATGGTTTCCCCCCCCGAGTTTCTAAGAAGAGGTTGTATTCCAACTATTTCCTAGTCCCCAAGAGGGGCGGAGGAGGGAGACCAATCCTCACTCTCAGAAATTTGAATACTTATTGTGATGGGTTGGATCACAGAAACCATGTTGGGGCTGCCAACTGATGTGCCAAGATTACTTCTGCTCCTGCTTTCCCTGCCGTCCCAGCTTGGGACTCCAGTGCCCTGCCTGGTCTGAACCAGACCCACTAGCCTGCTGCAAAACATCCAGGTCTAAACCGCGTCACCTAACAGTTGTAGGCTTAATTGAAAGCAGCTTAAGAAGTGTTCCTGCCTTTAAACACTCAGGTGCTCAACTCCCAATGGGGTCCAAACTCCAAATAAATCCGTTTTACCCTGTTTAAAACTTATAAAGGGTAAACTCATAAATTGTTCACCGTTGTGACAAGGTCAGGCCAGAGGGCTAGAGGAGAGTGATCCTATTGGTATCAGGGAAGTGGGCAGGCAAAACCAACCCACTGCTAAAGGATCCCCCCACAGCCTAAGAGGGGGATCCACAGGACCTGGACACCAAATAAATACAGGGGACAACTAATGAAATAACAGGGACAGGAGTGTGGTCAAAGGGTCAAATGAAGGGAACCGGACAGGGACACCGAACAGAGAACCCCGGACAGCGCCCACTGCTCCTCAAAGGTGTCAAGGGAGACAGTGGACGCGGCCCAGAGGAACTCTGCCCGGATACATGAACGGACCAAGGATCGGAAATTGGCCCCACAGTCACAGGAGACTCCATTGGCCAACCTCCTCACTCTGGTTTTATAGATGGCCAGGCTTTTTAGCTAGGGCCAGGAGGAGGTTGACCAGGAGATCCCATGACTTTGTGGGACAGGACCAGCCGCAGCTCCGGCTCCCGCAGTGCCAACCCCATCAACCTCCTACGGAGAAGACAGAGGAAGGGCTCGATCGCCAGAGCGTACAGCTGGCCCGAGAGGGGGCACCCCTGCCATACTCCTCGCCCGAAGCTGACCGGTTCGGTCAGGGTCCAGTTGAGCCTGACCAGACACTCTGCAGAGGTGTACAGCGCCCGGAGAAAACCCACAAACTGGAGTCCAAAGCCAAACGCCTGCAGAGTGCTCAGGAGATACCCGTGATCCACCCTGTCGAACGCCTTCTCCTGATCCAGGGACAGGAGGGCGAACGACAGACCATCCCTACACCCAAGTTCCAAAAAGGTCCCGCACGAGATATAGGTTGTCAAAAATGCTGCGGCCTGGGACGGTGTAGGTCTGGTCTGGATGGACCACATCTGCCAGCACGGACCCTAGCCGCAGCGAGATTGCTTTTGCCATAACTTTGTAGTCTGTGCTGAGGAGCGAGACGGGACACCAATTTTGTAAATTGCGGAGGTCTCCCTTTTTCGGCAATAAGGCGAGCACGGCTCGACTGCACGAAAGAGGGAGGACCCTGCTCTGCAAAGATTCGGCCCAAATGGTGACTAGGTCTGGGCCGAGGACGTACCAGAACACGCGGTAGAACTCCACGGTCAGCCCGTCCATGCCCGGAGATTTATTGGTGGGCATGCGACGGAGGGCTTCCGAGAACTCGGCCAGAGTGAGAGGCAGCTCAAGCCCGTCTCAGTCGCCTGCACTGACAGTAGGAAGCTCCTCCCAGAGCACTCTGCAAGCGTTAGGATCGGTCAGATCCGGGGAGAAAAAGCTTCCTAGAAGGCTCTCGCCCTCCCGCACATCTCCACCGGATCCGTGAGGGGGGTGCTATCTTGTGCCAAGAAGGCAGGTGACGTGTTTCTAGGCCCCCCTCCTTTTCTCCAGGGTGTAAAAGAAGTGGGAGCTGCAATCCATCTGCCAAAGGAGATGGATGCGGGATCGAACAAAGGCACCCCGAGACCGATGGTCCTCGAAGGCCCGGAGCTCCTCCCGCTTCTCCCGGCACGCTCTGCAGAGGGGCAGATCCTCAGGCTGGCAGTCAGATGCCTCTCTAGCTCTAAGACCTCCCATTCCAACTGCCCTATCACCGCATCGCTCCGTCGGCTGGCACCCCAGATGTACTCACAGCAGAAGAGCCGGGCGTGCATCTTCCCCACGTCCCACCACTGCTGCGCCAAGGGAAAGGCATGCCGCTGCCCTCGCCAGGCCAGCCAGAACTCCCAGAAGGACGCCCTGAAGCCCGCATCCTCCAACAAGCTGTTGTTGAAATGCCAATAGGCCGGCCCCGGCCTCTCCGCGCAGAGGGAGGCCGTCATGGTGGCTAAATGATGGTCAGAAAATGGGGCCGGCCAGATGCTGGAGGAGTGAGCTCATGAAAGATGGAAGCGTGATAAATAAACACGGTCCAACCGGGAGTGGTGTGACCGATGGGCCTCCACCCGAACAAAGGTGAACGTGGAAGTGTCATCCGGGTGGTGGTCGCACCAGACGTCCACCAGGGAGGGTGTTTGACTATCTCCCGGAGGACGTCTGTGGTGGCCGGGCTCTGCTCGGTCCCCAAGCGGTCCCGCTCCTCGAAGGTGGTGTTAAAGTCCCCTCCCAGGGCCAGGCACTCATGAGGATCCAAGGTGCCGAGGAAGGCGGACGTCTGCTGATAGAGTTGCAGCCACTCCGGGCTCGCTGCCGGGGCATAGATGTTGACGAGGTTGACTACGAGCCCCTCCATGCGGACCCGGAGGTGCAGCAGGCGGCCAGGCACAACCTCGGTGACCCCCAGCACCTTGGACCGTAGGTCGGGGGAGAACAGGGTTGCCACTCCAGGCGTACGAACTGTGAGATGGCTAAAGTAGACCCTGTCCCCCCAATCCAGCCGCCAGCTGTCTTCGGCGGTTGGATCTGTATGGGTCTCCTGCAGGAAAACCACAGAGTACCTCCCCTCTCGAAGGAAGGAGAGCACCTGGGAATTGCAGAGACCCATCCTACAGCCGTGGGTGTTCAATGTTGCGATGGTAAGAGGTGCCATGAGGAGGGCTGGGGGGGATCCTCGCCGGCAGGGAAGCTCGCGGCTCCTGATGGGCCACGCAACAGTCCGTGACCTACCCCGTAGGTGAGTAAGGAGTCACGGAAGAGGGGAACCCTCTGGTAGGCCGCTGGGCTCTGCTTCCCATCCTTTTACCCTCCCCCATGAGGGCCCTCGTGGCCTAGAGGATTTGGTGAAAGTCCCCCCATCGCTGGAGAGCAAGCTGTACCTTGTTGCGGGAGCCATGGACATCTTCTAAGAACTCCCGCAACTCCTCTCGCAGCGCATGGAGGGGTGGGGTTACGGTCTCCTGGTTGTTCCTTGCCAGGGCCCTTGGTACAGCCCCGTGGCCCACCGAGACGGGCAGACAGGGTGCAGACCCCCGACGCGGTGCCTGATGGGCTGGCGCCACTAGGTCCGCCTCGAACCCTGGGGCGATAGGGGGCGGCGGAGGGAGGACAGCAGTCCCTGGTGGGTCGGGACGGGTAAACATAAAGGCCGCTCCCTGGGGGTCATCTATTGGAAAAGGGAAGGAGACAGCCCCAGGGGCAGCAATAACATCTCAGGAGGTGGAAGGGGAAGGGATAGGGGCAGGGGCAGGGGCAGGGGCGATGCTGGGCACAGGCTCTATGGTGGATTTGGCAGCCACAGCATCAGGAGGTGGACTCTCTTTTGTAAGGCCTCCTCCCTGGAAGGAGGTAAATTGCTCCTCACCAAAGAGGGGTGCCCCTGGTGGCTCGGGTCCCAGCCACGTCGCACTGGCTGTCGCTTCAACAGGCTCGGTGGCCGTCAGCGGGGTGCCATCTGCTGCCGGGTTGATGGAGGAGTCCAGGGGCTCCTTGGAGGTGGGAGCGGTAGCAACGGTTAGGGGGAGGGAGCATGGGGAAAGGGGGGCTGGAGTGAAGTTGCCCAGATCGAGGTCCACTGGCATAGTGTCGTCCTCCCCCTGGGTGACCAGGGTCAGACCTAGGGCCTTGATCTCCTTGTTTATGGATGGGAGATCGCTTTCCGCCACCCCGGGATTCTCCCCACGGGCACCTGACGCAACGGTCGCCTCGGGCTCACAGAGGCTTCAGATGGTGCCAGGGCAGGAGGGGCTCCCTCAGGGGCCTCGGAGGGGAGGGACTCCCGTGGAGGGGAGATACCACCTTCCAATGCTGCCACGTCTTCCCCAGCCGGCTCTGGTGGATGGAGCACACCCGTGGGTAGAGCGGAAGGCTCGGCGTCGGTGCCCCCCTTCCTGGTCTTCCGGGAGAGGGCTGATGACAGAAATGGGCTTCCCCAGGGTAGAGAGGGCGGGTAACAGGGCAGCATTGGGAAGAAAGGGAGGGACAGAGGTCAGGACCAGGCGGATGCCCAGGTCCTTTAGTCGCTCCAGGGGCATGAACAAACCCCCCACTGTCAGGCAAATGGGGAGGAAACAAAGGGCAAAGCAGTGAGGTGGGCAGTCCGGGGGGGGGGAACGTGCGCTTGCACAAGTCAATTTGGGCTGGTTATTGCTTCTGGCCCTCGGGTGGAATCAGGGCGCGGCAAGCCAAGCAAGCAGCTGAGTCCAGAGGCAGGAGCTGAGGCAGATGGTATACAGCCAGTGGGGGTGGTGGAGGGGGCAGTGGTGGTGGTAGTAGTGTGGAGGTTGGGGGGGGACACACAGATGGATCAGAGGGCAGCTCTACGCCACACCCCCGGTGTCCCTGCAAACGCAGGTAGGACCCCCACCACAAGAGCACAGTTTGAAAGTTATTCAGTCTTAAGGCCCCCTCTCCGTGGTCTGGAGAGTCTCTAGGTGCTCCCCACTGGTAGATGGTCCCCTTCTCCTCCTCGGGGCTTCAGCAGCTCCAGGCAGCTGATTCTGCAGCAGCAGCAGCTCCAGGAACTCCAGCTGGTGGTCCAGGCAGGACCCCTTTGTGGTGGTGGTGTCCACAGCAGCAACAGCTGCGGCTAGGGCTGTGGTTGCACCAGATGTCCACCAGGGAGTGGTGTTTGACTATCTCCCAGAGGGTCCCCGAGCGGTCCCGCTCCTCAAGGGTGGTGTTAAAGTCCCCACCCAGGACCAGGCTCTCATGAGGATCCAAGGTGCCGAGGAAGGCGGACACCTGCTGATAGAATTGCAGCCGCTCCGGGCCCGAAGTCGGGGCTTAGACGTTAACGAGATTGACCACAAGCCCCTCTATACGGACCCGAAGGTGCAGCAGATGGCAGGTCCAGGCAGTAACCTTTGCAGCAGCAGCTCCAGGAACTCCAGGTGGTGATCCAGGCAGGCAGAAAGGTCCCCTCTCACAGCAGCAATGGCTGGGGCTGGGGTCCCTCACTCCCCCCTTCTGGGGGGAGGGCCAATAGGTCCCCCCAAGGGGCTGCAGTTGGAGCAGTAGCAGCACCCAAGGGTGGGGGGTCCAGCAGCCAGCAAGCAATCAGGTAGCAGAGAACGGGGGGGAGGGGGAGTGTCTGGCCCAGCCAGGGGAGCAGCTGGAGCAGCAGGCAGAGCCCAGGGCCTAGCAGCAGCAGGAGCAGCAGCCCTCTCCCCCCTTCTCTCTCCAGACCAGAGGGCTACAGGAGAGATCAAATAGAGAGAGATCTTGGTCCCAGGTTAAGTAGGTCCCTTTTCCCTGGGTAAGGGAACAGGGAAGGTTCCAGAACAAGCAGGAACTTGCTGAAACCAGTTAAGGCAGTCAGGCTAATTAGGACAGCTGGAGCCAATTAAGAAGCTGCTAGACTCAGTTAGGGCAGGCAGGCTAATCAGGGCACCTGGGTTTAAAAAGGGGCTCACCTCAGTTTGTGGGGTGTGTGTGAGTGTGAGGAGTTGGGAGCAAGAAGCACTAGGAGCTGAGAGTGAGAACGCGGACTGTTGGAGGAGTGGGGTGTACAAGCATTATCAGACACCAGGAGGAAGGTCCTGTGGTGAGGATAAAGAAGGGGTTGGGAGGAGGCCATGGGGAAGAAGCCCAGGGAGTCGTAGCTGTCGCACAGCTGTTCCAGGAGGCTCTCTAGGCAGCTGCCTTCCACAGGGCCCTGGGCTGGAACCCGGAGTAGAGGCGGGCCCGGGTTCCCCCCAAACCTCCCAACTCCTGGTCAGACACAGGACGAGTTGACCTGCACTGTGGGTTCCACCAGAGGGGAGGTCTCTGGGCTGTTCCCCAACCTATATGTTGGATCAGCAGAGACTGTTCTCCTTCTTTTTTCCCCATGCTGGCCAGTGATGAAGTTAGCTGAGTGGACGGCAGGTTTGAGCCACTAGCAAAAGTGGCCAAATTGAGGGCTGCCGTGAACCGTGAGCAAATCCGCCAATAAGCGCAGGACCCACCAAGGCAGGGGAGGAACTTTGTCACAACCCCGATAACACTGATAGAGAGAGATGCAGAGTGTTCTGGGCAACGGTGCTCGAAGCACCACAGGCCTGGCAGGAGGACTCTGAGAAAAATGAGGCTTACACACAGCTGTGAGTTATTGGTTTTACTGAAGGTTAGTGACCCACCTGCAACGGGGACTCCAAGGGTTGCAGTCACGGGGGCGGGGAACCCAGCACACCGGAGCTCTGCCTGGGACGGAGTCGGATGAGGGGCAGACAGTCAGCGTTAATAAGCATTACATAAAAGCAGCTCATGAATATAAAATTAGGTGCTTCTTAAAGTGGGGCTTTCTACTACCTGGCGGAGGGCCATGCAAAGCAGCTGTGTCCTTCAAGAACTATCTCTATCCCACAATAACGAAGCAGCTATCCATGTCCCACAGTAATCTCTTGGCTCGAGAAAGCAGAAGTTCCCTGGCTAGGCCGTAACAAAGTCTTCCACAGTCCCTTACACAGAGCTGTCCCCCACCCCCCCCCAGGTATTAATACATTTTCTGGGTTAAATAATAAGTGATTTTTATTAAATCCAGAAAGTAGGATTTAAGTGGTTCCAAGTAGTAACAGGCAGAACAAAGTGAATTACCAAGCAAAATAAAATAGAACTCACAAGTCTGTGTCTAATACAGTAAGAAAACTGAATACAGATAAAACCTCACCCTCAGAGGTGTTCCAGTAAGCTTCCTTTTACAGACTAGTCTCCTTCTAGTCTGGGTCCAGCAATCACTCACCCCCCCCCCCCATGGTGACTGTCCTTTGTTCCAGTTTCTTTCAGGTATCCTTTGGGGGGGTAGAGAGGTGTGACAAAGGGGGACTGTTCTTAATGTTTCCTCTGAATACTGTAGGGGTGCCTCAGTTTCCCCTATGCATTTCTTAAGTCTGTAGGTGGTAGGCTAAGGGGGTGTAATTGATGCAGAGCAAAGGGCCAGTGTACATAAATGGCCAACACTCTGTCTCCTAGCAACTGATGGTCTGGGCCCTTCCCCCCTGCAAGAGCTAAAGGTGTTGGAGAACAAAGGAATCAGGTGCCCTCCTAGCTCAGGAAAGGGACAAAGCCCAGAGGAGGAGGGGCTGGGGGGGGTTAGTCAGTTTGGGCTGGCTGGGGATGTGGAGTGAAGTGCAGACAGGGTTGTCTGGCTCACTGCCCCCCAAAATGGACCCAGTTAAGGAGTCCTGGTCTCTGTACCTACAAGCTCTGTTATAGACCGTGTTCCTGTCATCTAATAAACCTCTGTCTTCCTGGCTGGCTGAGAGGCACGTCTGACTGTGGAGTTGGGGTGCAGGACCCTCTGGCTTCCCCAGGACCCCACCTGGGCGGACTCGCTGTGGGAAGTGCATGGAGGGACAGAGGATGCTGAATGCTCTGAGGTCACACCCAGGAAGGTGGAAGCCTTGTGAGCTTCTTGCTCTGCAGACAGTCTACTCACAGAAAGGAGGCTCCCCCAGAGTCCTGCCTGGCTTCGTAGAGAGCAGTTCCAGAGCATCGCCTGGTGACTCCGTGACAAAAGGCTATCTCTTGAGTCAGCTGAAGACAAAATGAAGGGGTCTCCCAGGCGGTTTAAATAGACTCTCTTGTGGGTGGATATCCCTCGCTCCCCCGAGTAGAATTCCAGCTACAAGGCAGCAATGTATTATATAAACCGACAAGGTGGAGCAAGATCCCATTCCTTATGCACAGAATCACTAAAACTGTAGAACTGGTGCTTCTCCCATCAGATAGAAATCTTGGCACTTTATCTTCTAGGCCTCCAGAATATAAATGCAAATTGCATGAGCAGCAACCTCTATCATGGGACCATGAATGGGAGCCCAACGATTCTGTCTATCACAGCAGCTGCCTAACCTGGAGTCTTCCAGGAGCAGACCTTTTTCCTACCCCAACCATGCAAAATGTCATCTTTTCTGCTCCAAGGGAGGACACAGCCACAATTCATCGTGGGATGCCCTGATAGCACCGTGGCCCTGTGTCCTGCTGCATGCTTACTTGCTTCTACTGCTAATTCTCGAGACCTTGCTGATACCAGTCAGCTGTGTGTTCTTGGGGAACCAGGTCACAGTATCTAACCTGTCTGACTCATGAACCCCTCCCCGCCCCAGTCTCTGCTTGAACCAAAACCGATCAGAGAAAAGACTTGCAGAGAGCAGTGAAGGGTGTTGGGAGACACACCTAGACCCCTCCTGACAAGGGTGATAGGATTAAGGCATCTCCATTAGCATACAGAATGGAAAAAACAGAGGCCACTCCCCTAGCCTCATCTGCATGAAAGATGGGACAGAGAGACATTTCCATTAGCATACATATACATATGTGCATAATACATACATACATATATAATATATATATAATAATATAATAATAATAATATTATAATATAATACATACATACATGCATAATATAACTGTTATATTTGTTTAGCCCTGCTTGTGTAGTTATCACTATTATTTAATAAATAACTTATGGTTAAGCTGGTTGCTTCTCTCTCTCTCTCAACTTTACTCTTCTTCTTCGAGTGCTTGTTCACATCCACTCCACATTAGGTGTGCGCACGCCATGTGCACAAGCATCGGAAATTTTTCCCCTTAGCGGCTCCCATCGGGCTGGCGGGACCCCCCCAAGTGGCACCACTGAGCCGTGCATATATACCCCTGCCGGCCTGACCCCCTCCAGTTCCTTCTTACTGTCCGTGGCAGCGTTGGAACAAACTCTCTCTCACATAGAAGAGCAGTCCCTTAGCCTTTAGAGTAGCTGTTATCAGTTCGTTAACATACTGTGGCAGAGCTCCAACCTTGTCCCCTTGGGTCCCGCGCTTCCAAGCGGTTTATGCTAGCTTCAGAGGTTTACTGCAACCCTCCACGTAGCCCTTCTCTCTCTAGAGCCAGGGATACAGTCTACTGAGCCCTTTTCATCATAAGTCAGCAATGGAGGTTGATGAGAGAATTCCCACAGTCTCTGTTGCTCCTATGGCCTCACCAAAACAGTTTAGCCTCCTGTCCTGACAGGGGCCTGTTTTCCCCTCCCAGGAGGTGTTTCTGTAGTGATGGGTTGGGGGGAACCCAGGCCCACCCTCTACTCCGGGGTCTGGCCCAGGGACCCTAATGGTAGCAGCTGTTGGCAGCCAACCTTTCACTGCCGGAGTTGCTACATTTCCCTGGACCACTTCCCCACAGCTCTCCTACCTCTCCCTTCTTCATCCTTACCAATGACTTGAGGGTGTCTTCATTAACCAGCCCTTCAGCTGCACTTCCTCTCCTCTGGCTCCTCCCTGCCTGACTGGAGTGATCCCTTTTATATTATCAGAGGGGTCTTAATTAGAGTCAGGTGGTCACATTAGCTTAATGGCCTCACCTGACTCTTTGCAGGTTAATTGGAGTCAGGTGTTCTCATTAGCCTGGAGCAGCCCCTGCTCTGGTTAGTCAGGGAACAGAAAACTGTTAATCCAGTGGCCAGTATATCTGCCTTCTGCTACTCTGCTGTACCCAACTGTCCTGGGTCTATCACAATACCTATTGTGGACACTTAAGTCATTAGGTGCTTGGAGGCTTCCAGCACCTGCCCCGGGCCGTGGAGCATGCTGCAGGCCTACGGCTTCAAGGCTTGCGCCACGTGCCACAACCTATGCTAGTTAGTGACCCCCACGACTCGTGTCTACGTTGCCTGGGGGACGGACATCAAACTGAATGGTGTAGGATTTGCAAGGCGTTTAAGCCAAAAACAAGGAAAGAAAGAGACTTTTGTCTAAAGCAGCTGATGATGGAGGCTGCATTGCATCTGCCAGGCCCAGAGCGCCCGACACTGGCTCAGGCTTCCTTGGTGCATAGTGCCCCGGAGCTGTTGAGAGACCCGGCACTGGCTAAGTACCATAAATTGTCGGCCCCAGAGCGCCGGGCTAGGCCCCAGCACCGCTCGTCCTCCCCAGTGTGGCCCTGGCGCAGCTGAAAGGAAGGCACGGTCGTCCCTGCAGAGGAGATCGGCGCCTCCCAAGGCCCTGAGCGCCAATAAGAGCGGGAAGGCCGCGGTACCGGTGCCAACACCGGTGGTCCCGGCAGCACAAGCCCCACCCAGCCCAGACCTAAGTGGGCTCAGTGTGGACGATGAGCTCGAGGGCATAACGGATCAGCCCTCCAGGCCTGGCACCTTTGAGGCTGCAAAGGACCTCATCGAGCTGTCGGCGGTGAGCCCCCTCCCGTATGGGGAGAACCTTCCGGCACCCATGCCTCAGGTAAGCCGGCAATGGTGTGCCGCTCGAGGACACCGTCCCAGCATCGCTCCCGGAGTTGGTCCCGGTCGAGTTCCGACTCCATGGACTCACAGTTGTCAGTGGCCAGAAGGAGGTTGCAGCACCGGCAGTGGGTTGGCAAGAGGAAGCACCGGAAAGGGCACACCGCTCTCCAGCACCACCCAGAGACCAGCACTGGGAGGAGTTGAGATGGCCCTCACCAGAGGACTTCTGCAGACGGTCGCGGTCCAGGGAACGCTGGCACCGGTCCCGGTCCAGATCCCAGTCCCGGGGATACCGGTACCACTCCTGCTCAGCCAGGAGCCACTCGTTCTCCTGCCGCCGCAGATCATTGGCACCACCATGGCCTTCGCGATCGGCGTCGCTGCAGTCAGGCGCCGACTCCGGCCGCTATAGCTACCCGCACCGAGCCCTGGACAGCAGGGACCCTCAGGAGGGCTGGCAACCGCAATGGAGGCCGCCAGGCCATTGGCCCTTCTGGACCCCCTGGGCCTATCAGGAGCGCCAAGGGGCCCCGTCCAGGGCAAGTTACTCGGTACAGTGGTCCCGGTCCCCGCACCGATGCTGGATGGTGCCAGAGGCTACAGTATTCAGGTCTCCAGCATCCCACCAGGATAAATGGGAGAAACCGGCACTGAGTCCGGTGTGGTCCCATGGACTCCCACCCCAGCCTGAGCCAGAGACCCCTCCCACTGAAGAAGGGGAGCAGGAGGACCAACTGGAGGGGGTCGAGCAGCAGCAAACCTCCTTGAGCATCTCCTAGAGAAGGAAGTCCACTCGCTGCTAGAGGCGGGGGTGGTAGAGGCAGTGCCGCACAGCCTAAGGGGGAAGGGGTTCTACTCCCGGTACTTCCTCATCCCCAAGGCCAAAGGGGGTTTTCACCCCATCCTAGACCTGCGTGGGCTCAACAAGTTTCTGATCAAGGCCCGGTTCCGCATGGCCTCTCTGGGCACCATCATCCCTTCCCTGGATCTGGGGGACTGGTACGCTGCCCTCGACATGAAGGAAGCGTACTTTCATATCGCCATCCACCCAGCACATCGGCGGTTCCTACACTTCACCATGGGCCAAGAACATTACCAGTTTGCTGTTCTCCCGTTCGGTCTAGCCACAGCCCCAAAGGTGTTCACAAAGTGCATGGAGGTGGCGGCCTTCTTACAGAGTCAGAGAATCTGGGTGTACCCGTACTTCAACGACTGGCTCCTGGCGGGCCGATCCGAGGCGGAAGTGCAGGGCCATGTGGAGGTGGCCCTGAGATTGTTCCGTGAGCTGGGGCTCCTGGTCAACGTCCCCATGTCCACGCTCGTGCCCATGCAGAGAGTGGAATTAATAGGGGTGGTCCTGGACGTGGTGCAGGCCAGGGCAAGCCTTCCAGTATCCCGATTCTGGACTATCCAACAAGCAGTGGCCTCCCTGCACCAGTTTCCAAAGACAACGGCCAGGTGTTGCCTGCAGCTGCTGGGTCACATGGCAGCATGCACGCACGTGGTCAGGCATGCCAGACTGAGACTCAGGACTCTGCAGACGTGGCTCGCTCGGGTGTACCGCCCAGGCAGGGACCCCCTGGACTTGGTAGTGACAGCCCCAAGGGACGTGCTGGACTCCCTGCTGTGGTGGCAGTCCCAGCCAGTGGTTTGCGAAGGCATCCCCTTTGCCGCCCCACAACCGGACCTGACGCTGGTGATGGACGCGTCAGACCACAGATGGGGGGCTCACCTGGGGGACCTCATGATCCAGGGGTTGTGGTCCGTGGCACAGCGGTCGCTCCATATCAATGTGAAGCAGCTCAGGGTGGTTCGTCTTGCCTGCCAGACCTTTCACGCCACTCTGAGTGGTCACAGCGCGACAGTTCTGACAGACAACACTACTGCCACATTTTATATAAACAAGCAGGGCGGGGCTCATTCCTCGCCACTCTGTCGCAAGACTCCCCTCCTCTGGGACCTCTGCATAGCCCATCAATTCACCTCGAGGCGTCCTATCTCCCGGGGGTATGGAACGAGCTGGCGGACTCCGTCAGCAGGTCGTACCGCATACAGGAGTGGACACTCAGGATGGACGTCGTGCTTTCGCTCTTCCGCAGGTGGGGGTTTCCCAGGGTAGACCTGTTTGCCACCAGGGCCAACGCCCAGTGCCTACGATTCTGCTCATTCCAGGGCCACAGCCCGGGCTTGCTCGTGGACGCGTTTGTGATCCCATGGAGAGGGGGCTTGATGTATGCCTTCCCCCCGGTCCTTTGGTGCACAACGTCCTGCTCAAGGTGCGCAGGGACAGGGCGACGGTGATCCTCATCACCCCAGCCTGGGCCCGCCAGCACTGGTACACATCGCTTCTAGAGCTGTCAGTGGAGGCTCCAGTAGTCCTGCCCCTACACCGGGACCTCATTACACAGGACGGCGGGTGGCTTCTCCACCCCGACCTCCAGTCACTGCACCTGATGGCATGGAGGCTCTGTGGCTAAACGCCATGGAGAGCCAGTGCTCCCTTCCCGTGCAGCAGATTCTGCTTGGCAGTAGAAAGCCCTCTACCAGGGCGGCCTATATGGCCAAGTAGAAAAGGTTCTCATGTTGGTGTGAACCCCGACAGGTGCGGCGGTGCCAGGCCCCGGTTCAGGCCATCCTGGAGTACTTCCTGCACCTCAAGAAGCAAGGGCTAGCCCCGTCCTCACTTAGAGTGCACCTGGCGGCCACCTCTGCCTTCCATCCAGGGTTCTCGGAGGGGCTCGGTGTTTTCCCACCCAGTGGTGGGACAGTTCCTTAAAGGGTTGGAGAGGGTGTTCCCATATTCCCGCCCCCCAGTCCCTCCATGGAACCTTCCCTGGTCCTCTCTAAACTTATGGGACCCCCTTTCAAGCCCCTTGCAACCTGTTCTCTCCTCCACTTTCCTGGAAGGTGGCGTTTCTGGTTGCCATTACCTTGGCCAGAAGGGTGTCCAAACTGAGGGCCCTCGCCTCTGAGCCACCGTATACAGTATTTCACAAGAACAAGGTGCAGCTCCGGCCGCACCCCAGTTCCTCCCTAAAATGGTCTCCCAATTCCATTTGGGCCAGGACATTTGTCTGCCGGTGTTCTTCCCGAAACCCCATACGGACCCAAGTCACTGCAGCTTGCACACCTTGGATGTGCGTCGAGCACTGGCGTTCTATTTGGAGCGCACCAAGCCCTTTCGCAAATCCGCACAGCTGTCTGTGGCTGTGGCCGAGAGGTTAAAAGGCCTCCCAGTGTCGGCGCAGCGGATTTCATCTTGGATTACAAGCTGCATCGAGCTCGCAGGCGTTCCGGCCCCGGCAGTCACGGCCACTCGACCAGGGTGCAGGCTACTTCCACGGCGTTCCTGGCACAGGTCCCGATCCAGAGATCTGCAGAGCGGCCACCTGGTCCTCAGTGCACACCTTCACAACCCATTACGCGGTCAACTAGCAGGCCAGAGAGGACATGGCAGTTGGCAGAGTGCTCCTCCGAGCAGTTGTTCCGTGACTCCACCCCTCCTCCAGAGGTAAGCTTGTGATTCACCTAATGTGGAATGGACGTGAACAAGCACTCGAAGAAGAGAAAATGATTACTTACTTTCTCATAACTGTTGTTCTTCACGATGTGTTGTTCACGTCCATTCCACCACCCAGCCTCCTACCCCTCTGTCAGAGTCACCCGCAAGAAGGAACTGGAGAGGGTCGGGCCAGCAGGGGTATATATGCGGGGCGCAGTGGCACCACTCGGCCTGACGGGAACCGCTAAGGGAAAAAGTTTCTGATGCTCATGCACGCGGGCGCGCACACCTAATGTGGAATGGATGTGAACAGCACCTCTTGGAGAACAACAGTTACGAGAAAGTGAGTAACCATTTTGTTGTGTTTTTTAGCTTCGCCATTTACTCTGCAGCAACGCTTCTTTTACCTAAGCTAAAGATCCCTGTAGCACCCGAAAATACTGTGGGATTTGCTCATCAAGTGGGTTACTACCAGTAAAATTGTGATGTGAAAGTGGGAATAGGGACGTGCTGAACCTGTGACATACAAGGGTGGCAGCTTGGAAGCGCTGCTCGACCCAGTCCGCTGAGTACAGGGCCATGTAAGGGTGGCAGCCTGGAAGTGCTGTTCGACCCAGCCTGCTCAGGCTTACTCTCTTCCGGTGCAGTACTTTTGGCACATAACGGTGGCAGCTTGAAAGTGCTGCTTGGCCCAGCCCACTGAGTCCAGGGACATATAAGGGGGTCAGCTTGAAAGTGCTGATTGACGTGGTCCATTAAGACTTGCTCTGTTAGTGTGTGTGTGTGTGTGTGTGTGTGTGTGTGTGTTCATCCGGTTCTGGGGCTGGAGGAACCGAGCCCTAGGAAACATAGGTCCTGCAGGATAGCTCCATTGGGAGGGGCCTTACATAAGGGTGAGGTAGAGCTCTGTAGTGGGGTGGTAACCCTGCTCTGGTCCTGAAGGGGTTAAAAGCAGCCCTTGAGAGGTTTGTGGCTGGGAAAAGCTGAGTGAGTAGCTGACCACAGGTGTGGCCAGCTCAATCAGGGCCCATCTGGCCCTTATAAGATGGCTGGGGACCAGGAGCTGGAAAAGTCTCACTCTACTCGTAGAGTGGGAAGGTCTAGTTGCCTGAGAGCGAGGTACCTTAAGCAGAGCAGTGCTGGGGAAGGGCCAAGGGAGCTGGGGAGCTCCAGCCTGGTAACCCTGCAGGCCTTGGTAAAGGTCCTGGGGCTGCAGAGGGCTAGTCTGGGAATAAGCAGGGGCAGCTGGTCCTAACCCCTTGCAAATGATTCGACCATTCAGGCCTCCTCAGGTTTTGCCCACCCAACCACGGCCTGGTATCTTACAGGCTTACACAACTTGCTTCCCACCTCATGGAGCTCTGCTCCCCCACCGCTCCTTAATTTCATTCTCAATGTCTTTAGGAACAGCCCCCCTTAGAACCAACCCCTACCTGTTCTCTCCTCCTCCTCTCTCTCACGACTTCATTCCTCATAGTTATAACTTTGGTTAGACAAATGGGAGAGCTCAGTGTGCTCATGGCAGACCCCCCATTCGCTACTTTCTACGGTGACAGGGTCACACTATTTCCTTGCTTCCTCCCAAAGATCTCCTCAGAATGCCATATTCGTCAGAAGAAAAGGAGTATGCATTTATGCATCCAATGAAGTGAGCTGTAGCTCACGAAAGCTTATGCTCAAATAAATTTGTTAGTCTCTAAGGTGCCACAAGTCCTCCTTTTCTTTTTGCGAATACAGACTAACACGGCTGCTACTCTGAAACCTGTCAATATTCGTCAGAAAATCCATCTACCAGTGTTCTATCCAGTGCTCCTGCTTCCAGAGAAGAATCTGGCCGACACATACTAGATGCCAAAAGGGCTCTCGGCATATACTTAAACAGAACCAGAACCTTTAGGGTTTCTCCCAGACTCTTTTTCCTTTGCTGAAAGGAAGACGGCCAGCCCATTTGCATACAGAGGCAGTGGTGGCGAGTTGTATGGGCCCGGGCGTGGTGCCCGTGCTCCAGGAATATTCAGAGCACAGTGGCCCAGCTCCACCAATGTTCTGGGCTGGGTCTCTCCCCCGACCGCACCTGTCACCCCCGGGCGGCTCCCCCAGAGTGTCTCCCGGCCCCCCCTGCCGCCCCCAGGTGATTTAAAAGGGCCTGGGGGCCCCCGGCGCAGTGGGGCTAAAGTGGCTTCCTACTTGCCCTCACTCCACACCACTCCCCGAAGCGGCCGGCATGTCCCTGTGGTCTGGGGTGGGGGGGATGTGTCTCCATGCACTGCCCCCGCCCTGAGCACCAACTCTGCCATTGGAACTGCAGCCACGCGGAGCTGCGGGGGCGGGTGTCTGCAGGCAGCGCTGCGCGTAGACCCCTGGTCCCCCAGCCTAGGAGTCACGGCCAGAGCGCTGTGCAGGTCACTGCCGGGAGCTGCCCAAGGTAAGCGCCACTGCCATACCCAGACTCCCTCCCAGAGCCCTTTCCCCACCCTGCCCCCAACCCCCTGCCCCAGCCCCTGCCCCAGCCCCAGCCCAGTGCCAGTGAGTGAGGGGCCGGGAGAGCCAGTGGCGAAGGGAGGAGGAAGGCAGTGAGTGGGGGCGTGGCCCCAGGGAAAGGGGCGGGGCTAGGCTGTTCAGTTTTGTGCCAGTAGAAAGTGACAACCCTCCCCCGCCCCCCAGCCCCGCCCCCGAACCCTTCCCTCCCGCAACCCAGCCCCGCCCCCGGCTCCCAGCCCCGCCCCCGAACCCTTCCCTCCCGCCCCGCCCCCGGCTCCCAGCCCCGCCCCCGAACCCTTCCATCCCGCCCCGCCCCCGGCTCCCAGCCCCGCCCCCGAACTCTTCCCTCCCGTCGCCCAGCCCCGCCCCCGACTCCCAGCCCCGCCCCCGAACCCTTCCCTCCCGCCCCGCCCCCGGCTCCCAGCCCCGCCCCCGAACTCTTCCCTCCAGCCCCGCCCCCGGCTCCCAGCCCCGCCCCCGAACCCGTCCCTCCCGCAACCCAGCCCCGGCCCCGGCTCCCAGCCCCGCCCCCGAACTCTTCCCTCCCGCCCCGCCCCCGGCTCCCAGCCCCGCCCCCGAACCCGTCCCTCCCCCAGCCCCGGCCCCGGCTCCCAGCCCCGCCCCCGAACCCTTCCCTCCCGCCCCGCCCCCGGCTCCCAGCCCCGCCCCCGAACCCGTCCCTCCCGCCCCGCCCCCGGCTCCCAGCCCCGCCCCCGAACTCTTCCCTCCCGCCGCCCAGCCCCGCCCCCGGGCGCGCGGTGCATGCCGGGCGGGGTGCTGCGGCGGGCGGCGCGGGGCCGCCATGTCTCGGGGCGGGCCGTGGCCGTGGCCGCGGCGGCGGGGCTGGCTCTGGCTCTGGCTGCGGGGCGCGGCGGCGGGGGTGACGCTGGCGCTGCTGGGCCTGGCCTGCCTGGTGCTGCGGGGCCTGGGGCCGGGCGCGGCGCTGCTGGGCGCGGCGGGGGCCTGGTGCGCCCTGAGGCCCGGCCCGGGGGGGCCGCGCAGGCCGGGGCCCCGCGGCGGCAACAAGCCGCCGGCCAAGGCCGCGGCCAACGGCGGCCCGTTCGCTATGGGCGGCCAGCTGGGCCGGGTCGAGCCGCGCCCCGCCGGGGGAGCCGGGACCGCGCTGCCCGGCCTGAGCCGCCGCCTCGCCTCGGGGTAAGAGCGGCCCCGACCCCCCCTTCCCGACCCCCCCCGGCCTCCGTCACCCCGACCCGCTCCCCCCCCTTCCCGACCCCCCCGGTCTCCGTCACCCCGACCCGCTCCCCATCTCCCGACCCGACCCCCCCTTCCCGGCCTCCTCCCACCCCTTCGCGACCCCCCCTTCGCGACCCCCCCGGCCTCCCCTCACCTCGACCCGCTCCCCCCCTTCCCGACCCCCCCTTCCCGGCCTCCCCCCGACCCCCCCCGGCCTCCGTCACCCCGACCCGACCCCCCTTCCCGACCCCCCCCCGGCCTCCGTCACCCCGACCCGACCCCCCCTTCCCGACCCCCCCGGTCTCCGTCACCCCGACCCGACCCCCCCTTCCCGACCCCCCCGGTCTCCGTCACCCCGACCCGACCCCCCCTTCCCGCCCCCCCCCCGGCCTCCGTCACCCCGACCCGCTCCCCATCTCCCGACCCCCCCTTCCCGACCCCCCCGGCCTCCGTCACCCCGACCCGCTCCCCATCTCCCGACCCCCCCCGGCCTCCCCTCACCCCGACCCGACCCCCCCCGGCCTCCCCTCACCCCGACCCGCTCCCCATCTCCCGACCCGACCCCCCCTTCCCGACCCCCCCCGGCCTCCCCTCACCCCGACCCGCTCCCCATCTCCAACCCGACCCCCCCTTCCCGACCCCCCCCGGCCTCCCCTCACCCCGACCCGCTCCCCATCTCCCGACCCGACCCCCCTTCCCGACCCCCCCCCCGGCCTCCGTCACCCCGACCCGACCCCCCCCTTCCCGACCCCCCCCGGCCTCCGTCACCCCGACCCGCTCCCCATCTCCCAACCCGACCCCCCCTTCCCGACCCCCCCCGGCCTCCCCTCACCCCGACCCGCTCCCCATCTCCCGACCCGACCCCCCCTTCCCGACCCCCCCCCGGCCTCCGTCACCCCGACCCGACCCCCCCCTTCCCGACCCCCCCCGGCCTCCGTCACCCCGACCCGCTCCCCATCTCCCGACCCCCCCCGGCCTCCCCTCACCCCGACCCGCTCCCCATCTCCCGACCCGACCCCCCCCTTCCCGACCCCCCCCCGGCCTCCCCTCCCCCCGACCCGCTCCCCATCTCCAACCCGACCCCCCCTTCCCGACCCCCCCCCCGGCCTCCGTCACCCCGACCCGCTCCCCATCTCCCGACCCCCCCTTCCCGACCCCCCCGGCCTCCCCTCACCTCGACCCGCTCCCCATCACCGACCCGACCCCCCCTTCCCGACCCCCCCCGGCCTCCGTCACCCCGACCCGCTCCCCCCCCTTCCCGACCCCCCCGGTCTCCGTCACCCCGACCCGCTCCCCCCCCTTCCCGACCCCCCCCGGCCTCCGTCACCCCGACCCGCTCCCCATCTCCCGACCCGACCCCCCCTTCCCGGCCTCCTCCCACCCCTTCCCGACCCCCCCTTCCT